>NC_043710.1:71498327-71798327 GCF_006229205.1 Suricata suricatta | reverse complement strand
TGGGGTTGGAGTAGGGGTTAGGTTCTTCAGGTCATTCAAGGGGGAGGGCTTCACAAACCATGTGCTGATCTGACATGACTAGGTATGTCCCATGAAGTTTTAAAGAGGGATATATGGTAAAATGTCGTATATTTCTTATCAAAAAGTGGTCACTCTGTAAGGATTACTTGAGAAACATCACTCCCCTAAGCCTTCTCACACCAATGAGCTTCTCATCCTGAGCCCCAAATCTGTCTTGGGCCACACAAACTCTGATCAAAGTTCTTTCTTTTTCCAGGCTCATCAATAAAAAGTGTTGATTCCCTCTCCAGGCCCTGGGAACGTGGATTTCAAGAATGAGAACATGATAGTGGGGGTGAAGCAGTTAGTCTAGGGGGTCTGACCAGCACCATTACTATTTAACATTAACAGCATTTGAGAATATGCCTGTATGTGCATAAGGTGTCTGTCTCGGAGGCGAAGTTTCCTATGAATGAGATCATATTTATTTAATCTTTCTAATGCCTGATACACTACCACTAAGTACTTAAAATGCCTCCTAATGAGAAGTATGTCCTGTACCTTGGAATCAGATGTGGGAATAAGCTTGCCTTTATAAAGGACTTCATTATTACTTCGTTATTTGGGTTACAAAGGTCTTGTTCTTTTCTTTCTTAGTTCACAAACCAACAAAAGAGAGACCAAATTCGACAACCATGGAAATCCTGGGCCAGGAAGTGCCACTATAATGTTCAGGGAGAAAAGCAATTTGTGTTGTGGACAGAATGCATTTCTCTCCCATTATAACCACAGCCTGTTAAAAGTCTGTCAGGAAATAAATAAAACACTTTTTGTTCAGTTGCCCACATCCCTGTACTCAGTTCAACAGATTCCAGCCTTCTCAGAAATTCAATCTAAGGTGAAGCCAGAGGACACACAGGCTGGGGAGCGGAAGCTTCTCAGAGGAACTCAGTGGGGACAGTGGCTCCTTGATACTTGCTTCACCACAGACTCGGCCTCCATCACCCTGTTCTGAGCCTTTCTGAGCTGTTAAAACTGATTCAACCAACAGGTTCATGTCCCTGTCAAGTCCCATATTTCCTACCAAAGAGAGGCGTTCATCTTACAAGGAAATGGAGTAAAAATAAAGAGCCGACATGGCTTAGGTGGAGTATATGTGGACATCAGGATGATCCTTATTCCTAACTCCAAAGAAATCATAAATACAGGAATGAGTACTTTAATATGTGTGCTTTTTCTAATGGTATATTAGAAAGTGAACCCTACTATATATAGCGATATATCTGTATTTGTGTATACATGTACATTTTTTCCTGTTAGCAATTCTCCTCACGCCCATATAGAAGCACTACCAAAATAGAAAGAGTTCTGAAGCATATGGTGGGTTTTGGCAGCAAATATCAAGGATGGGGGGGGGGCTGAGTTTTATGGCAAAGCAATCTGGGATACTACTGCAAAATGTATAGGCTGTCTTTCAACTAAGAGGCCCTTCTTTATAAATAATCCATAAGCACCCAGCAGACCCTAAGTGCCACCATGAGTTCAGACTCTGTTATCTTTTTCATTGCCCTATCTTCCATGCCCAGCCCAGTGCCTGACCCATATCAACTGTAGAAAGGATGTGTTCAGTACAAGCCTGGCCCACTGGCAGAGTGAAGGATGACTAAGGGATGAGGAAAATTAGTACACAGAGGTGAAAAGTGGCCTTGGTTTCACGTTCTGAACACACAGGAAGCAAGGAAGACTATTAAATAATTTTCTTATGCAGATGTACAAGTTAAATGATTGGTATCTAGAAGTTTCCAGAGTGTACACCCACCCCCTGCCTCTACACTCGTTCTGGTTCTAAGGGCTGATCCCTGACTGTGACACGTACCACTGCTTAAAAATAGGTGAAAGGAGAGTCAGGGAAAGGGGCTCCCTTTTCTCCTGCTTTTGTTAAGGGTATGCATGCAGCGTTGAGTAGGGACCTTGTGTATCTGACATTGTACCTGCAAGTGCGGACACACGTGACCAAAACAATGCTTTATAACAAAACCTATCAAACCTGGTTATCATTTTCTCAGCAGTAGGTTTTTCTGGCCAGTACAGGTAATCAAATCACATGTGTTCCATGAAGAAATAAGTAAATACATTTTAAATATAATCTGCTCACAATCTTAGGACTCTCTTCATATGAAGTCTTGAGACAGGGGGTTAGTTCTTGCAACATGGTCAGTGTGCAGACCCTTAACCTTACGTTTGTCGCCCTTCTAGGATGTAGAAGGTACAGGATGTACCAAACTATTGGCAGAAGCCACTAGACAACTGTGAATCAGTCAACTGACTATAAAGGAAACATTCTCAGAGCCCTACTCAACCTAGCCTGGGGTCTCTTACCCAGTAGGCACCCCATAAACATTTGCTAAATGGCTAGTTAAAATCAAATTAGACACCTCACACTCATTAGGATGGCTACTATAAAAATAAAAAACCTAAAAAATAACAGTTGGCAAGGATGTGGAAAAACTGGACCCCTCGTATACTGTTAGTGGAACTATAAAATGGTACAGCTGCTATAGAAAACCGTATGGTAGTTCCTCACAAAAACTAAAAGTGGAATTGCCATATGTTCCATAAGTCCCATTTCTGGGCATTTGCCTAAAATAATTGAATTCAGGGACTGTTGTACACCTATCGTCATAGCAGCATTATGCATAATGGCCAAAGGGTGAAAACAGTCCCAGTGTCAGTCTGCATCTGAATGGATGAACAAAATGGCCTATATTCATATGGTGGAATACTATACAGCCTTAAAAAGGGAGGGAAATTCTGATACATGCTACAACACTGATAAATTTTGAAGGCATAATGTTATGTTAAATAAACACGCCATAAAAAGACAAACACTGTGTGATTCCACTTACATGAGGTACCTAGAACAGCTAAATTTATAGAGACAGAAAGTGAAATACTGGTTGCCAAGGGCCTGTGGGAGAAGGCAAAGGCGAACTGCTTAGTGGGAACAATGTGTCAATTTTTCAAAGTGAAAAGAGTTCTAAAGATTGGTACCAAATGATGTGAATGCACTACTGACCTATACACCTAAAAATGGTTACGATGGTGACATTTAAGTTACTGTATTTTGCCACAATTAAAAAAATAAAGTCCACAGAAACAAACAAAACCGATTTCTTTTACACCTAAGGAAATGTAATTCCTTAATATCATTAAGTAAGTCAGTAGCCAAATGTCCAATTGTCCCCAAAATATAATGAATGTTTTAAATATAGCAACTCTTTAAAAATAAGAATAAGATTCCTGACCTATTCTAGGAAATACTGTTGTCTACAAAAAAGTTAGTGGCTAGACAAGTTTAAAAGCAGCTCTCTGTTGCCTTCTCCCACAGGCCCTCGGCAACCAGTATTTTACTTTCTGTCTCTATAAATTTAGCTATTCTAGGTAACTCATGTAAGTGGAATCACATGTTCCATGACCACAAGACAATGAAGGACTTGAAGGCAGGGGCTATGACTTACTTACTCTGAGTGCCCAAAGTCTAAGAAAGTGTGCTGAAAAATGGCCAGATAGTATGTTCTCTTTCAGTTTAACTACTGTTGAAACAAGACAAGTCCAAAGAAACATAGAAAATGTTCATTTTCCTTTGCAACAATTCATATGTCAGAAGCTAGATGCTTGTTATTCTGCCTCCAGCTAAAATGATAACATTCTATGCCTTTTTAGGAGTGAAAGTAGTTTAGGCCGCTGTCATGAGCTTTGTAAAACAGCTGGTATGCTTATAGGGTAGCCAAAACTGCTTTGGTATCCCTACTAGTCTCTGCAAAAACTTTTGAGAAGATAACATTGTAGGCGAGATAAGGAGACCGAGACTGACGTCATGAACACACTTAATGTCTTCGCTGCTATTCTGCTGTGGTGATGTGGTTGTTTATGTTAAGCTAATGGATCCTTTAGACTGATAGAAATAAATAAATACATTCCATGGTGCTCCTATTTCCAAAATTACCTCTCCCAGAATGTTCCTCTCTTTCAGTGCCCTATGTAGGGAAGGCCTGTACTGTGGAAGCCAACCCTATGCAGAAGCCATTTGTGCAAAATGAGGGTCCCTTAGGAACCGTTAAGTCATTCTGGCCTTTATTTCAGGGATGAGGGAGGGAATATTGAACTTCAGCCTAAGAGGATCTGAGGTCACCAAAACCATATTTTCAAAGCCAGCAGTCCATCCCAAGTACTTAAGTGGGTTTTATTGTTTTGTTCCTAAGGCAGGTAAATTTACATTTGGTTGGTAATAGAATTCTTTCAAAGGGTCTTGAACTTGAATTAGCATATTGGAGACTCCACCATAAAAAGTCCAGGCCATTAGGTTCCCTTCCTTTGCACTTAACTTAAAACCCACACAGAGTTAGCCAATTTGGGCTTATGGTTAAATTACTAGTAGTGGAAATGGGTTGTGTTGACTTCTTCCCAATTTCTAGACCATTCTCCCTTGTAGCCAACTTAACACACTTAAGCCTGTATCAAAACCCTAGCTCCTCTGACCACAGAAGCAGAGATGGTGAGGAGGATTGTTATTAAAAGATTAAGGAAAAGAAAGGACATAGAGGAAAAGAAAGATTATAGGAAAAAGGTAAAATAATAATAATAATTTTGGGTTTTTAAATGTTTATTTTTGAGAGAGGGAGACAGAGTGTGAGTGAGGGAAGGGCAGAGAAACAGAAGGAGATACAGAATCCAAAGCAGTCTCCAGGCTGTCAGCACTGAGCCTGACATGGGGCTCAAACTTATGGACCGCGACATCATGACCTGGACACTTAACTGACTGAACCACCCAGGAGACCCTTGTTTTTTTTTTAATCTCAATTATCAGGATACTGTGCCCAGCATATACTGAATGCAAATAAGCTATTTTAGTGAATGTTCAATAAGCAAATGCTTTTGAAATATTTGCAGAGGCACCTGGGCACCTCAATTGGTTAAGTGTCTGATTCAGGCTCAGGTTATGATCCTGAGGTTCATGAGTTCGAACCCCATGTTGGGCTCTGCGCTAACAGTGAGAAGCCTGCTTGGGATTCTCCCTCTCCTTCTCTCTCTCTACCTGTCTCTCATGCATGCTCTCTCTCTCCCAAAATAAATAAATAAACTTGAAAAAAAGAAAGAAAGAAGGAAAGAAACATTTGACTGACAAATCTAGAAGATTACTGTACAACACAGAAGACTATTCTATGGATAAATAAACATTAGTCTTTGAGGACTCTTTTCTCAAACCTTTTGACATAAAGGGAACTGTGTTTAGGGTATCACAGAAGTAGCAATGGCCAGTTAAAATCTGAATTTGATTTTAAGATGAGAAATTGTACTTTTATGAACTTGGCCACTTTCTGTCATATAACATTTCAGACGCCAGCCCATTTATGATCTGGCTTCTACCTACTTAGTACTGTTTGTCTTACTTACCCTCCACCACCTCTGAACACATTGGCACACTGGCTCTCTGAATTTTCTGTCTCTCTGTAGCAGGGTTCTTGGACCAGTAACAGTCTTCCTAATATATGTGCTCCTCTAATGTTTAAAGGTCAAGTTCAACTCTTCCTCCTAAGAAGCCTCTGTCACTTTCTCACTTTGAATTAACCTGTGCCTCCTCCACACTTCTACAGTATATTGTGTATACACTGATTACATCACTTACGGGTAAGTTCCCTGGACTAAAAATACATTCTCTATGTGTCAGCTTTCATGCACTAAGCGCTTGAACCATACCTAGCACATGAATCATAGCAGCGTCTTGAAGAATACTTCCTAAAAGATGTGAAACGACACCAGAACAACACAGGGAAGGAAAAAGTGAGGTTCTATAGGGAGAGAAGTTTGTTCTAATGTAGAAAATCTTCTGAAATTGAATTTGGGAGAAGTAGGGGCACCTAGGCATCCATTTATATTGGTCTGATGTAGCAGGCTTGTACTCCATGTGCTTGCTTATGGTACAAGATTGATTTCCTGTATTTAAGCATCCTTTCTATGACAAACGGTGCTTGATATAGAAGTAGACAGCAGCGTCACAATATGAATAGCCTCAATTAGGCCTCAGTTATACATGTCACATCTCTGTTACTGAGATCTGAGAGGAAGGGACACTGTTTATGTGACCAAAGAGAGAGAGAGATAGAGAGACCACCAAAAGTCATTCAAAACGATAAGCTTACTTGAGTACAGAAAATAGGATATATCTACTTTGCTGAGCCAGTAAGCAGATTTAGGCTTAAGTAAGCAACACAAACAAATGAGAAGAAAGTTGTACCTAGATGATGTGAATTCACACATGGGGTGAGGGTCAGGGCTTGGTATCTGTAGATTAGGACTTTCCATACATCTTCATACCTGAATCAACTCGTTCAGTGAAAATATACTGAGTGCTTATAAGTGCTGGTTATATGACGTTTGATAAAGCTTTCCACAGTCCAGGAGAAGTGCTCCAGGAAACGAATTTCTAATGGGGACTGCCACTTTTCCACTACTATCTCCTCTCCGCTTCCACAGTATTGGAAGATCATGGCCACTCAGCTGGAAACCACATGCATTTCTCAGCCTCTTTTACAGCTGGGGATGGCTAGTTCAAGCCAATGGAATGCAAATTCCAGCTCATCCCAACGTAAAAGTAAGTGATATGCCCTGGAGTTCTGGTCTTTCCTTTTCCTGTGAGCTAGAACATGGACATGCCTAAGACTTAGCTTCAAACATGGAGATAAAGAACACACCCAAGGACATGGTGGGTGTAAGATGGAAAATTCTTAGTTCATGATATATTACATGGAATAGAGCCACCCCATCTACCTGGGCTGTCACCTCTTATCTGTTATATTAAAGAAACTAATCCTCTGTCTTCATTAAGCCACTGTACTTGGGAGTTTCTTTGTTATGTTAGCTTAACTTTTATCCTAACTAATATAATTCCTCATTAACTCCCTAATATAAATCGTCCTCTAATTATTAGAAAGAAGGTAGCTGCATTTAGCCTTTCTGTCTAGACTCAGAATGGAACCAAGCAATGATCATATTTTATAGGAAATGTGCCACTTATTTGCTCTTCTGTAGATCTTTGTCTACCTTCACCCAAATTCATCTGGCTGATGTCTTAAAAAGGAAGAACTGATTTCTTTCTCCTCCTTCTGATGGATACCAGTGACTTGCTGAATGGTCTGGAAACAGTCTCTTAAACCTTTTTATCTGTAACAGAATACATACCCATTTTCCTCAATGAAGTGCTTTGTTAATTAATGCTGGTAGAGCAGAGAATGTTCCAAAGCAGGACTATTATTGTAAGCCTCCTTTACTCCAACTGTATAAGAAACATTGGAACTCATCACTCAGGAAGTAAAATCAGTAGGGACTTGTCAGGAGGGTCAGCCTGTAATTAATCAATGAGGTCACTGCCAATAACAATAGTACATGTGTAACTTGATTTAATGGATGTACCACACTAGCAAGTTACTGGAAAAAGAAAACATTTCATCTCTGCCCTGAAACAGCAGCTAATTGCAAAAAGCAAATGAAAAATCTGTGAGTCTTAACAAGGGTTAAGAGACTTGTTCTAAAAGGACATTAAAAATAGCAACAGAGGCCATCCTTAGAAAGATTCTTGTTCTAAAAATGGACTCAAGGTAAACAATTTTCAACTACTGTTGAAAATATTCTTTTTCTCTAAGTCTTGGGCACAAATCTACTGGAAAAGATCAGAACACAGAGATCCTTGGACCCAAATGGCCATCCTCTTGAGGATGAAGCAAAGTGGGAAGCCAACTGTCAAAGTCTTGGAAGTCTTTAGATGACTCATAAGTGATGAGGGAGGGATTTTACACCAGACTTTGAGCAAGTGGATGGCTGCTAAGCAGTGCTCCTGGCCAGCTTTGCTCCAGTTCCACTGCTGGGGAAAAATAAACATTTGTTCCTTGTTGAGACTGGGCTTTAGATAGCGCTAGGTAAAGGCTTAAAATGGAAAGGTGTTTTAGGCCTATCTTAAAAGAGCAAATAAGTAAAGAATTGGCAAGAAATGACAAGTGTTCTTGAAGGAGAATCAAATCCCACATTAGCCCTGCAGGGCCCTCTTCAAGGGCCAGAGCTTGCACTCCCAACTTCTCTGAAGCCTTCCTGCAAATGAGGAGTTCTAGGCTCTCCCTACCATAATGGGGTCCAGGCCAACATATTCACAATTCTAAAAACTCAATGAAACATCCAAAATAAAGGTTTTATTTTGGTAAGTTAAATAAGCTACACTTAAGCACTTCAATATTGAAAATAATACAAATAGCTAACCTTAATAGGGGACATTTTAGTTTGTGTGACTACAAGTAATTTTTCAATATCAAAAGCCTCAAAAATGTGCATTTCTTTGTCCTGCAAGTCTGTCTCTAGGAATTTACTCTAATGGGAAAATGAAAAGAAACTCATTTACAAAGATGACGATCACAGTATCTTTAAAAAAAATTTTTTTTAAGTTTATTTATGTTTGAGAGACAGATCACAAGTGGGGGAAGGGCAGAGACAGAGAGGGAGACACAAAATCTGAAGCAGACTCCAGGCTCTGAGCTGTAGGCACAGAGCCCGATGTGGGGCCCAAACTCGGGAATGGTGAGATCATGACCTGAACCAAAGTCGGATGCTTAATTGAATGAGCCACACAGGCATCTTACAGCATCTTTTTAATAATAGTGAAAAATTAAAAAAACAAAAATAAACAAAAACCAGAATCACCCTGGCTGTTGGATACAAGGGAAAAGGAGGTACATGGGATCTGCTGTAATAAAATTATACTAATAACCAATTTAGTGTAATTAAATATTCCACTTTCTGCAGATCAGGGTCCCTGTCTTGAGGATCCTAAATACAATTTAATGAATTCATTTGAATTTAAGAGGATTGTAAAAGTGAGTCCAATTTAACATTAAAAAAAAGCCTTAGGAAAAATCATATTGGCATTTTCCCATCTCTGTAAGAAAGTGAAGAAGAGAAAATCAGCTATAGAAATTCTCAAAGCTACATCCAGAGAAACACATACTAATAGAAAATGTTGTATAGCTTCATACAGTTGACTTCTGCCATACCTTTTATATTTGAAATTATTCTAAGACAGGCAAACACCTTTCCCTTAATTACTTGGAACCTCTGTCCTAAAAAAATCCCTCTAGCTAGTATCATTCAGAAACATGGTTTTACAAAAACAATTCAGGGAAAGAAGTTGCTAAAATGTAGCCCATTTCTTAAAAGCATGGTGTTTCACTGAATCAAAGTATGTTCCCAAAGGAAACCATACAAAAATATTGCTATTTTCAGACTCATTATTTGTAATTAACAGAAACTCATTTTAATCCACAGTCAGTGGAGTTTAATAATCTCTGATTCTGGTAACTTGGTTAAATTCCAAAATTTTAAATGTACTCACAAAAACAACTAGCAAGTAAAACTTATCCTGGCCATTCTTTCTTCTTTCAATTTTTATTTCAAAATAACTTCTAATTTACAGAAAATCTGCAAGAAGAGTATGAAGAATTCTTCTACATCCTTCATTTTGAGACCCCATTCAAATCTGACCAATTGTCCTAATGATTTCCTTTACAGTAAAAGGATCCAATCCAGGATCACACGTGGCACTTAGTGGTCACCACTCCTTCCTCTTCTTCAATCAGGAAGACATTCTTCAGTTTTTCCTGACCTTCAAGACTTTATCATTTTTTTTAAGTTTATTTATTTTTTAAAGAGACAGAGAGAGAGGGGCAGAGGGTGAGCGGTAGAGGGGCAAAGAGAGTGAGAGATACAGAATCCAAAGCAGGCTCCAGGCTCTGAGCTATCACCACAGAGCCTAACACAGGGCTTAAACTTATGAACCATGAGACCATGACCTGAGCTGAAGTCAGACACTTAACCAACTGAGCCACCTAGATGTCCCATGATTTTATCATTTTTGATGATGCAGGCTGGCCTCAGGTATAGCTACTGCTACTATATACCTTGAAAATGAACTGATACCTCTAGTTGCAATCCAACATCATAGAATCAGTCGTCTTCCTTTTTTCTTATTTGTACTATCTTCTCTCACAGTGAAATAAAGACAAAACAGAAACAACCCCCAAAACAAAACAAAACAAAACAAAACAAAACTGGCTTCCATCTACTTACTTATTTGTTCAATAACCCTATATGCCACCATTCTCATCTACTGACTCAACCAGCCACTGATTTTTCTCAGCTACTTCCTCTTTCTACCTCTGATCCCAGTGGGGTATCTTGTTCAGGAGCCTTCCTTGAGTTAGTCCAATCCCATCCAGTCACCTCACTTCAGGTAGGCCTGCTTGTTTTCAACTGAAATAGAAAGGAGGACAAGAGGAAGGAAGGAAGGAAGGAAGGAAGGAAGGAAGGAAGGAAGGAAGAAAGGAAGGGACAGAGGGATGGAAGAAGGGAGGGAGGAAGGAAAACATATGTTGCAGTAGATCCATTTCATGGTTGGGGGTGGGGGAAGGAAAGGAAAAAAGAAGAAGGTGAGGAAGAGAAGAGAGGTAGTAGAGAATAATGACTAAGAGCATGGGTTCTGGAATCAGCCTTTCTGGGTTTGAGTCTTGATTCTGTTACTTACTAGCTATAAAAATGTGGGCCACTGACTGCCTCTTTGAGCCTGTTTTTCCCTTATCCTTAAAACACAAGTCATGTACGTATTTTATAGGACTAATATGTTATATATGTAAGGCATTTAGAACAGCATCTGGCACTTTGTCAGAACAATTGAACACTATTATATTACTTATCTGTAGAAGTTCATAATTTCTCTCCTTAAGGTATGATTATAAAAGATGTCACTGTTGAGACAACCATTTTAAGATGCAAATCAGTTCAACCAAGCTTTCTATCCTTAGATGTACTGGCATGAGTACAGAGGATGGAAAGTAGAGAAAGACAGTGCAAAATTAAATTTACAGTCACCAGAATTTGAAACACTGGGAAGAAGACTCATCATTCTATCCATCCTTAACTCCTTGTTCTCCAAATTCTCTCTCATTTCTATAGAAAGTCCAAGCCGTAAGCAGAAAGCTGAGTTTTCCCGGTTACCAAATATTTTCAAATATTAATTATTCTCCCAATAGCTTCACTGTCAATGACTGCTATTATCATTTTCATCATTTTCTTTCCTACAAATAAGATATTCTTTCAGCAGTTAGCATTCCTAAGATGAAAACCGCTATATAAATACAAAAGGGTATCATTTGAAATTACAAATCTGTAGCTCAAATAATCTAAGTAAATTCCACAGACTATTCACAACATGACTCAAGGCAAAATCCTGTCCTCCAGCTGAGATAATGACTTAATCTTCCAATCAGTCTCCCCCCTTTCCCCACCAATCTACCGAAACTATTTCTCTGCGTGCCTAAAAAATAAAGTGGTCCCTAAAGAAATATTCTAATTTATAAATAGTTACCACACACCTCTGTGAGGATCAGGGACTATCAAAGAATTAAAACAAAAGCATTCTTACTCCTTTGTAACATTTCCCTTTTTACCATTATCACCACCATGCCAGCAGCCTGTTGAAGACCTGTTTGACAGCCTCTATTTCATATTCCTGGAAAAAACTATTTCATGAATCAATGGCAGGAGCACGACCACAGAGTGGAATACCCACTCAGCATATGCTGCTCCTGTGCCATACTAATTGGCACAGGGGGTGGTACTGACTCAATGTTTGTGTACCCGCCAAATTCATAGGTTGAAACCTACTCCCCTATGTGTTAAGGTTTACTTTGGTTGGTGATTAGGTCATGAAGGCAGAGTCTCATGAATGGGCTAGTATCTTAATAGGAAGAGTCATGAGAGACACTTTGACCTCTCTGCCATGTGAGTTTACGGTGAGAAGGTGGCTGTCTAAAGCAGAAGCGAGCTCTCACCAGACATTGAATCTGCAGGCATCATGATCCTGGAATTCCCATATTTCTTTTCTCCAAACTGTGAGAAATAAATATCTGTGGTTTATAAGTCACCCAGTTCATGGAGTTCTTGTATTGCTTAGCCTTTAGAAGCAGACTTGCTACATGTTGAGGGGCCAAAGAAGCTTTCTGTACCATAAGAACCACATCCACGAATCATGGTTAAATCTGTTTTTTAAAAATTTATTTATTTATTTTGAGAGAGAGGGAGAAAGAGAGAGAATTCCACGTAGCATCCATGCTGTCAGCTTGGAGCCTAATTCAGGGCTTGAGCTTACAGACCATGAAACCATAACCTGAGCTGAAACTAGAGTTGGACGCTTAACTGACTGAGTCACCCAAGTGCCCCATAGTTAAACCAATTTTTTAAAATGATTGAACGTACAAAGACTAGGTCACCCAAGGACCACCACTCTGATGAACAGTGTCATGAAAGGAACATAGCTGTGTCCTGGGAGGGGGTGGTGGTGAAGCTGTGGCCAAATGGCTGGTGAGGGGAACGGCCCATCCGCTCCCAAGCAGCACACATAATAAATACAATAATGATAGCTATTATCTATGGAGATTCAAAACTAACCAAACCATATGATTTCCTTTAATATTCTCAGAAATATAGAAACGCAGCTGTACTGTATCATAATTTTTTAGACAAGGAAAGGGAGAATCAAAGAGTTTATGAAAATTGCCTGAGGCCACCCAGACAGCACCAGGCAGAGCTGGAATTCAAACCCTTTTCTGAGGGTGATCCTTGTATGAATTGACTTTTTCTTTGCTGAGTACCAGTAAGAACTTTGTCTAACCTCAATGTCTCAATTAAAATATTTCATCTACTAACACTCTGGTTTTCAGTATGTTGCTTGAAACCACATTCTGTAAGCAGGTAGAGTCAGGTAACCTCAATTCTAAAATTCCTTCCAACTAATGAAGGAAGGAAAGAGGGAAGGAAGGAAGGAAGGTAAGGAGGGAGGAAGGAAGGAGAATCTTCAGATGAACTGCCTGGGATTAATTAAAATTTTAGACAAATTGGAATGCCTGGGTGGCTCAGTCAGTTAAGCATTCCACCTTTGGCTTGGGTCATGATTTTGTGGTTCGTGAGTTGGAACCCCATGTTGGGCTCTGTGCTGACAGCTCAGAGCCTGGAGTGTGCTTTGGATTCTGCGTCTCCCTCTTTCTCTCTGCCCCTCCCCCTCCTGCACTCTGTCTGTCTGTCTGTCTCTCTCTCTCTCTGAAAAATAAATACACATTAAAAATATTTAGACAAGTTAAGCAGAATGTTGGCTTCAGATATGGCTGATGACAATGACAATGGGGGCACCGGCTGAGTTTGAATAGTACATGAGGTCAGTTGAAAGCTTTAGAGATAGGACTGGGTAAATTGAGTAACTTTCCAAACCAAAGGTCATCACCAGAGCTGTTGGCAAAAAAAGGGAAAGACTCAAAGAGGCAAGAAGGTTGAAAAGATGTGTTATTTACATTCTACAGTTTTGTTAAAGATCCTAAAGGCAGACTGTGTGTCAAATGAATGTTATCTTAGCTTAGTCACACCTGAGCTAATATGTTAGAATCTTAGCTTGAGAAGCTCCAGATCTCCCTTTTCCTGCATATAGTCTGGCTTCCATAGACCAGCCCAGAGCAAGGCTTTCCACCCAATTCCTGCCTTCACCCAAGAAGAAAGAGGGAAAGGCAAAGAAAAGAGAAGCCTATCTTGTGAAGCTCCCTGGACTTTTCCGACTTGGTCTTCATTAATAGAGAAAAGAGTTTCTCTGTTCAAAGAGAATATTCCAAGTTCCCTCCACGAATGGGAGAGGTCTATGTAATGCTAATTAGATCCACTAAATGCAAAGATATTTTCTTTTAGACAAGGGAGCCAGAATTAAATTTAATTTAATGTAATTGTAGGAGATGGGTGGTTTAAAAAAAATTCTGCAAAGCACTAATGTGATTTCACTGTAATAACAGTCCAATAAGGAAACCAGTATTTACAGGAAATATATTAAGTGAAACACAAAATTGTTAAAGAGTGTTTAAAAGGTGCCTTGTCATATACAATATATTTTATCTCCACTGCTTTCTACCGTACCCATTGTGACTAAGTTTTGGACTTAGGTTTTGCTTTTCAGCTCAAAAGAGCTCCATTCCAACGTTAAAATAATATTTAGGGAAATGAATTTTCCAGCTACTGAATAAGCCTTTTATCCTTGCAACAGAAGATCTGAAGATGACTCAGAGCTTATATAATTTATTCCTTTAAAACAAAATGGAACTTAGGATATCCTGAAGGGTGTCATGTCATTTTATGTTCCATCATATTATTTTCCATTTATTAAGCTACGAATAACACTTAAGGAACACATGTCTTTGCAGCCAACCAGTTTCACCTGAAATCTAGCTCTGGGCAAATTACTAATGTCACCGAGCCTTGTTTTCCTCATTCACAAAATAATGTATGTGGGTAAATACCGATCTTTTAGGTATGTGTGTAAAGTGTTGCTAGATTTAGCAAACTAAAACACAGAATGCTCAGTTAAATTTGAATATCAGATAAATGACAATTAATATTTAGCATATTACAGAATTCGATGTTTGTATCCTATATTTTATCTGGCAATCCTAGTTGGGTAGATTAAGTTACATAATTCATGTAGAACATCTAGCATCATGAAGAAGTACAGTGGCAAATGAGAAGTTCAGTGCCTCATCTCCCGCTTGGAAGACTTATAAACCAGTTGGTAAGATGAGAGGTCCATTCCTGGAACACACATAGGATGCCAATTCAATCCAGGCCAAAATCATAAACACAATGTGTGGGTGAGAATGGGGGGAAAATCACATGGTCTGAATTGCTGGACAAAAAAATCATAGAGAGAATAGATCTTGAATTGAGTCCTAACGGAACTGCTGAAAAAGTGAGAGTAAGGAGAGTGTTCTAGATGAGAGACCATCTTTGTGGAAGCAACCACCCCAAGGGGTCACCAAGGACAGCCCAGCTGAGATGAGAGGGCTATTTGACAGGACATGGCAGAGAAGATTTCCCAGAAAGGGTGAGGGCAGATTATACAGGGTTTTGGATGTCAATTTAAGAAGCTGACTTGCTAGGTCCAAAGGAGCCATAATTCCCCTTCTTATAAGAAGGACAACCAACCAACTTCTGGATCCCTCCTAGGATCAGGGAGATGCTAGATGGCAACTTGCATTTGGGCTGAAACAAATGCAGGGAAAGTAGGGTCAAGAGCAGTTACCGGGCAGGATTGCAATGGAAGACAAAGCCGAGAGCTGTCCCACAAGAGCAATGACATGATGGAATCAGCTGGTGAGGCCAAACCTAAGCATGTTAGAAACTAGGAACCTTAAAGCAAACATGGGAAGATGAAATAGAATGAAGAGGGCAACGGTTAGCCAAGTTCCCTGGGCTACTAAGTTGCAGCTGTGGGGCTTCGATGGGCTCCCAAAGCTTAGCAGGAGGGCAAGACTGCCAAAGAATCCAACAGGCTTAACGGAGGCAGCTGGGGCAGGAATTCAGCTATGAATCATCCAAAGAAGCCCAGATCATAATAACGAAAGTGAGAACAGCCAGAAGACATCCAGTTTAAAGGCATAAAGAACAGGACTATAGAGACAGCGAGTATAGAGGAGGCAGGAAAGAAGTAGATTCAACAGATATTTAGTGAGCACCTAATATGTGCAATATAATGTTCTTGGCTTTGCAAAGAAGGCAAAGATAAGACATCAATGCCTTCAAAGTGCTCTTGATTAAAAGGAGAAAGATTGAAGATAAGATTGAGAACAACAGGGGCCCCTGGGTGGCTCAGTGGGTCAAGTGGTCAACTTCGGTTCCTAAGTTCAAGCTCTGCTTTGGGCTCTTTGCTGAGGGTACAGAGCCTGGAGTCTGCTTCGCGACTCTGCATCTCCCTCTCTCTCTGCCCCTCCCCCACTCGCACTTTGTCTCTCTCTCTTTCAAAAATAAGTAAACATTAAAAAAAATGCTTTAAACAAAAAAAGATAGAGAACGATAAACAGCCAGATTTTGATAAGGCCAGGAGAGGGCACGAGCTAGATTTCATGGATGCACCCAAGGCAGGAAACTGTCTTAACCAAACTGGGGATGAGGACACTGGAGATGGGTTTTTTTTAATTGAATCTTAAAGATGGAGTAGGATTTTAATAGGCGCACCAGGTGCTGGGGGAAGAGCGTTTCAAACAAAGGTGACGTGAAAAAGTCATGGTTGTGCCAGTGGATGATCAGCACATTGCATCCAGGAGGTACCAAGGCTTCTAAATAAGAATGCTGTGGCACTTGCTAGAAAAACAAATCGAGAGGTGAGGGGAGAAGCAGAAACCTCACTAAGAGATATGAATCACGATTCAGCCTGACCTAATCTTTTTCTTCAGATAAACAAAAAGCTTCTAATTTTTTTTCCATGCCAACTTATCAAAAAGACAAAAACAAGATTAAAGGCTGCTTTCCATGCCGTAAGCAATTCAAGCAGATATTGGGCTATAATGTACCCTGAATAACTATGCTTATGTAATATTCTAGTCCAAGCCAAATTATTTGTTTACCCTAATTCTATTGCATTTAAAGTGTATTAATTATATGGAAATATTCAGAGGTTATATAATTACTACTTTTTAGAAACTTTTGATGATTTTCAAAGAAGGCTTCCAATACTCTTTGCCATTTGAAGTACAAAGTTGTTTCACAAGGTGATACCATATAAACAATCCCATAACTTTTAATATCTTTCCATAACAGGTGCTTATTATGGGTGGAATTTTCTGGAGTCATTGCTAAAATAGTCAGAATTCTGTAGCAATGAAGAAGAGTAACTGTGTTATTTTTTCTTGAAAATGGAACACACATCTTTACTTAATTAATGCCAAGTAGTATTTGACTGGGGTCCTGAAATACTGCCGCTCTTCTACTGACAGACCCCACATACTGCAGAGCCCCCAAATAACTATGCACCCTCTTTTCCACACCCTCTAGCAATTTGCTGAGATGGAAAGGTTGCCTATTATTAAATATATATCCGGGGGAAAAAAGAAGATTTTATGAATTCAATCAATAGTACATTCCAGTAGCTTACAACCTTCAGATGTATCAGGCTCTCCCCTGGGCACTGGCTGTAATCCTCTGGTCATAATTTAAACCAATTTCTTTTCATTCTGTCTTCCTGTCACCATCCTCCTCTCCTATTTCTCTCATCCTTCAGGCTTGTCTTCCGTTTTATTCTCTCCTTCCAACCTTTCCTGAAGAACTTCTGCCTCCTCGTTCTTGAATCATTTTCAGTGATCCATTCCTGACCTTTTCCAAATATTTCATTTGTTGTACGGTCCTGACATAGCAGTTTAATAAGAACAGAGCACTGATCTTTATGTTACAAATCTGACTCCCAGATTAGTCTGGATTTTAGCTTGCAATGCAATTAACGGAGCTACAGATAGTCATTGGGTTTTTAATAAAGAACTGTCTTAGTGAACCCAGGGCTCAGAAATGCCCTTATAAGGTAATAACCATTCCAGTCACCAAGATAACTATTTTTATTTTCATCAGTTTTTCATTCCCTTTCAACTCCTCTGTCAAAGCCACATACTTAATTACATCTCCAACATTGGTTTTTATGACATATTGGATGATTATGATGAAAAATGTTACTTCACCATGTACTTTTCTTCTAAAGAACATCAAGCTTCTCTCATAAGTGATCTAATGTGTCCTTATAACACTCATCCCTGAGAGATGGGAGGTTTTATTACTCCTTATTTTATAAACAGGGAAAGTGAGGCCTCTGAAGATTACATGATTAAGGTTTGACAGAGTGCTGACACAGGGGCAAGAACTGGGGTGCATATCCCAGGCTGTCTATTACCTAATGCAGTTCAGGGAGAGCCTTGTCTGTGTAAGAACTCCCTCAAATTTTCAGCCCATTATCAAAATAGGAACTACTGTGTAACTGTTGCAGGCAGCATTGCCTGGTGGAAAGCCCACATAGTCTGTAATCTAAAGACACAGGTCACCACTTCTTAGATGTGTGACTTCAATCACTTATGCTCTCTGGGGTTTTGCTTTGCAAAATAGTCTTGATAACAATATGTAACTCATGGGGTAAATCAGGGACATCAACACTTAACAACTGGGTATAGAAATGATCACTATGAATGAGCTAACTACCCTCAAACTCTTGAATTTTTAATGCACTGTATAATTATTTAAAAATACTTAGAACATAGGGGTACCTGCGTGGCTCAGTCACTTAAGTGTCCAACTTTGGGTCTTGGCTTAGGTCATGATCTCACGGTTTGTGACATCGAACACCACATTGGGCTCTGTACTGACAGCGGATAGCCTGCTTGGGGTTCTTTTTCTCCCTCTCTCTCTATGCCTCCCCTCCTCGCTGACTCTCTCTCTCTACACATAAATTAATTAATTAAAAAAATTAAGATAAATTTGCTTAGCACACATAAAATTTGTTGATAAAGAGAACTAAATACTCCTATGAATACTATTAGTACTGGTGACATAATTCTATGAACAATGGCTACTAGTCTGTTGGTCAGGTTACCTTTTTTTTTCATTTTTTCTTATCATTGACATTTAATATTCAAATAGTTATTTTCTGGCAACTGTCTCAATATTCATTTGAGTCAACAGTTTATTAGCTTGCATATAATTTTTTAATGCAAAACTTAGAGTTTGCAAACTACCTATATGTCCCATCACGCTGTGTATACTATAGGTATACCGTCAGTATCTGTTGACTTATTTCATATATATATATATATATATATATATATATATATATATATGCAAGTGATTTAATTTTCAGTGTCTTCTCCAGTTCAGTATTCTCTCTTCTCTCTCTGTAAATCTCAATTTCTTTCTCTCCCAGCTTTCCTACAAGGCACAACTGAAGGAAATAAAACAATCAAAAAATTATATTGCACAAAGAAAATATTGTGTATCACAAACAGATATGCATTCTCCTTTGTAAACGGCTGGTTATTTCCCAACATTCTGATGCCCTATGAGCCTGCCCGCAGGAACATTAGCTTTTGTGCCACAATATTAATTTTTTTCTAAAGCATCTACTCCTCCTTGAGGAAACTAAATATTTTCTTATAATCAGTGTATTGCTTTCTTCCTTCTTTATCTTCTTGGTGGTTATCACAAGCAAGATCTAAGTTATAGGAAAAAGCTTTTGTTTGTATTTTTTAAAGCTGTTCTTACCACATGCAGGAAAGGGGTAGTTCTTCCTATTTTGCTCCTTCCTCCATGTGACAAAGGCTCAAATGATGAGAAATTTTGCCTTGAAGTTGCTGCCAACTTTCAGAGGAGGCAGTCTTCAGAGTATGCAAACTTAGACTGGTGCTTTGCCCAAATCTGCATTTGTCCAAAAATTTTTTTAAACATCTTTAAAAAAAAATTTTTATGTCTTTTATTTATTTTTGAGAGACAAAAAGAGATAGTGGGAATAGGGGAGGGTCAGAGAGAGAGAGAGATACAGAATCTGAAGCAGGCTCCAGGCTCTGAGCTAGCTGTCAGCACAGAGCCCCACACAGGGCTTGAACACACGAACCAGGAGATCATGACCTGAGCTGAAGCCAGACGCTTAACCAACTGAGCCACCCAGGTGCGCCTCCAAATTAAGAAAAAAAAGTTTAATATTTATTTATTTTTGAGAGAGAGAGAGAGAAAGAGAGAGATTGATACAGAATCTGAAGCAGACTCCAGACTTTGAGCTGTCAGCACAGACCTGAGCTGAAGTTGGATGTTTAACTGATTGAGCTACCCAGGAGCCCCTGCATTTGCCCAAATTGTTAGCATTTGATCACAGAGGCTAGAATTCGAATGGATTATCCCAATGGCATAGAAGTGTTTCACACACTGCACTTACTGAAATAAGAACGGTGTATACATCCTTCTAGAGAATGAACACATGATCGATAACACAGAAATATGACCTCTTCTCTTGGGATGAATATTTATAAAATCACTTGTGATACAATCCACCTGTTTGTATAAACGTTCCCCAAGATTCACCACAAGAGACTCTTTAGTAACACAGACACGGTTATGTTAAGGTCGAGACCAACAAGTAATTGAATCCTAGCCAGTAACTAAATATTCTCTAGGAATTAACTGTAGGGAGTCCCCAGGCACAGACAGTGGCTGTGGCTCTGTGAAAGCTGCCACCGGGGAAGGGTGCTAGCCTCAGTCACTACTTGAGGACCTCAAGTCCGTCCTTCAAAAACTACTCCTGATAATTTGCCTGTGCGGTAGGATCTAATGCCAGGTCTAAGCAATTACCTACATTGGCAGAGATGGTACTTAGGAAGAGCACACATTTTTAAACTCCCAATTAATAATTCATTTTATGACAGCTAATTATTAGACTAAAGTAATTAGTACGTAAACCTCAGACTAAGTATGGCACATTTTAGTACAACCTAAAAGGGAAGATCTCTGATACTTTCAAGTATCTTTCTTTTAGTATCTTTCTTCCAAACTTTTAGCTTTTCATCGCTGTGTCAAAAAACTGCTAACGGTCCTGAAGAAAAGTCTTCTCCCTTCTGCTTATTAAACACAGTTGAATTAAAAAACAATTAATTCCTTTTTAATTGTTTTAATTGCTGTGTTCGATTGTTGAAGAGTAAGGGGAGAAGGAAGAAGAGGAAGAAGAGGAGGAGGTCAGGAGACACTCTCGGGGAAGAGGAAAGAGGCAAGTAACATTTACCCATGTCGTTTATAAAACTGTCCTGTTTAGAAGGGCCAAGCATGGAGTTAGTTATTAGCATGTGTTCTTATCGCTAGATTGTAATGACAACCCTGTGGCTTAATTATTATCGACCCCATTTTACAGATGGGAAACAGGCCTAATGATGGAAGAGAAATGTTAATACTGTCAAAGAGAAAACCCGTTCACCCACCCTTCCAAAAAAAAAATTCTTCACAAGGTCTTTAGAAGGGACTTCTATATATTTTGTATTTAGATAATTAAGTTGTACGAGAGACAAAATACAGAAACAGTGTTAAATGTAAATGTGATTCATTTAGAACATCTAATTATAGACTCACACAATGTATCATTATTATTATTGTTTCTGCCACATTATTCGCAATCAATTTATGGTGCTGCCAGAGACAAGAAGAAAAAATTGAACAGGAGTGGCGGGAGGTGCAGGGGGAGGCACCAAATGGAAAACCAAAGGGATTGTGTTTATTATGTGACTTTAATGTGTCAGAAGCTGGGTTAGCATTTCCCTAGAGAGAAACTCCTCAAGTAATTCTTATATTGCCTGTGTTACTCTTACATTTGTCCCTCAGAATTCATGAAGTAGCTGAAAGATATACATGCAAAACCACAAAAGAAATCATTAACAGAGGAGAAAAATCAAGGTAAAAGGATAGCAGTGATAGGTCAATTTAAAGAAGCAAGTCGTGGGGGTGCCTGGGTGGCTCAGTGGGTGAAGCATCGACTCTTGACTTCGGCTCGGGTGATGACCTTATATTCATAGTTGGAGTCTCACATTGGACTCTGTGCTGATTGCTGATGGTGCAGAGCCTGCTTGGGATTCTGTCTCCTTCTCTCTCTGCCCCTCCCTGCTTCCTCTCTATTTCTTTCTCAAATAAAATTCAAAATTAAAAATAAAAAGCAAGTCATAGGCATTATAATAAATAACAATCTGTTTTCTGTGGCTCAAGCTTGGGCTCTGGAACCACCTACCAGGTCTGAGGCCAAGGGCAGGCCAGCAACTCCATTCCTTTCATGGGGGCGGGGCGGGGGGCAGCATCTAGAGTTAATGACAGAAGCACTCAAAGCCTGTTTCCTTTTCTGCCAAGTAGAGAGGACAGGGAGTGCATCACTCCCCCCAACACAAGATTGCTATAAGATATAAAATGAAATATAAATATTAAATACTTAGCACAGCACCTAAAATGAAGCCATGTTCCACATATGCTAGCCATCAATACTAAAAATAGTACCCAACACACAGGACACACAGAGGGAGGTATGCCAAAGTCCCAGGGCATTTGCTATGAGCTCACCATGATTTGGCGCTCTCTCAAACCCATTAAAAGTAAGAGAAAAAAAGATCCGCTTCAAGATTTACAGGTCATATTAGAAAAAAGCAAGTCAACCTTTGAGGAGAGAGAAGCACGGCTGCTTTTCCCTCCTGTGAAGTAGGCCAGTGAGCAACATTTCCTGCAGTGGGCATTATGATCCCCATTTTATTGACAAAGCAACAAAGTCCTGCCAGGTTAAACTCCAGGTTCAGAGGCACAAATTAGAAGCTGAAGAGGACACGGGGCTCGTTCCATTTCCAGCATAAGCCACTTTGAGTCCACTGAGAGATTCAGGGGCCCACCTCACGGGGGCAGAAACTTGTGTCATCTCTTGTATGCACCACGAACACATTTCAATTTTTTTTCCAAGTCTGAGGTGGGAATGGGGCGTTTGGAGTACAATTTGTATCTCCTGTTTCTCTCCGAATATGGTGTCATCTCAGATATCTGTGTTTGACTTCGGTCTTGAGAGACCATAACACTTCTAAACAGGTGTGTGGCACTGCTCTGTGACGCCAGTCCCACCCACCTACACACTATTTCCAATGGCGTGGAGCCAGAAATCAAATTTCTCGTTCCTCTGAAAGCCCTTGGGAGAGTTCGAGGCATGCCAGCCTTGAGAAAACAAACGTTTGCTCTTTTATTAAAATTGCCTTGAGAGGGGTATGCCAGGTCTACGTCGTGGCTGAACAGAGAACTTTCATTGTAGAGGATTTCAATTTTCCTTATTAGTTTTTCTAATTGGCCAGTGCAACATATTACCACAGACTTGGAGGCTTATACCAACAGAAGCCTCTTCTCTCCCTGATCTGGAGGCTAAATTCCCAAATCAAGGTGTCGGCAGATACGGTTTTCTTTGGAGGCTGCGAGGGACAATTTGTTTTGTGCCTCTGTCCTGGCTTCCAGTGGCTGCTGGCAGCCCTTGGCGTCCATTGGCTGGGCGCTGCATTAATTTCAGTCTCTGGCTTCACATGGTCTTCTTCTCTCTGGATGTTTTCTATGTTTTCTTCTTTTCTCTCTCTTATAAGAACATTCCACTGGACTTAGAGCCCACCCTAAATTTACAATGATCTCACCTCAAAATCCTTAATTTAATTATATCTGCAAAGACTCTATTTCCAAATAAGGCCACATTCACAGGTAGCAGGGTTAGGACTTGGACATGCAACCAGTAATGACTGGGGCTGTGTATGTTCTCTTCCAACAAAACAGAAAGCAGAGGGATGTTTCTAAGAGTCCTGGAGAATCTTCCTACTGGCAGATGGTGTAATCTCTTTGGGAAACTTCTATTCTCCACCAATATAGTCACTCCTAGGGAGTCAGGGAGGAGAGGCAGAGTTAGCTGCTCCCAGGATGCCCCACAGCGCATGTGTTTAAATATCACTGACCCAAGACAGTAATGGAGCTAGTCTGCTGGCTTATGAGAAACAGGGGCCTTCTTTTTCATCTTTGTATCTTTCCTACCTGCCTAGGTCCTGGAACACAACAATGAACGTAATTAATCTACAGGGAAGGTGGGGAAAAGCTAAAGGAACTGGAATAGAAGACAGAAGATAAAACCGCTCAATTTTCTATGATGTCTGGTTGCCAAAACTGAGTCATGGCATTTCTCAATTTTGACATAAATCAATTTCCAACAATCTGCCTTTTCTTTTTCACTGTATTCTAGGCACTTTTGCGTGGCATCAGTGTCTTAATTAGGTTAGCAAGATACTGCAAGCTTATCGGTTAGCTCCTGAAAAAATCAAATGCTTACATTATAAGTACTGAGAATTCAATGTATAGCTCAGAAGGTGAAGGGTTCCGTTGGCATGGTAACGGAACTGCTGAACAGGGACAACTCACCCCGTCAGCAATTAGCTACTTCAATTACTAGTTAACTAGTTAAAAGTGCCTCAATGTACACAGTCATTTTTATTTCTTTTATTCCTGTGAGATCTTTAATTTTAAACCTCTCCTGACATGTCAGTGGTTATAATGATGCACTGCCACATGCTGTCTTTCATTTAACTGTATTATTAAGGTTGCAATATTGACAGATTTTTAAAAACCACGGTCAGATATTAATACTCAGCTCAAGTAGCACAGAGAGCCATATTCCTGAAAATATCCCTTGACATTTAGTGCGTGGATGAGAAAATGCTGAACTCTCTGTAGTGCTTATTTCATTTTATTTTTATCGTCAGATGCTCAGGGTTATCATTTCATCCTGACGGACTTTGGGCTGAATCTCATTTCAGAATCTATCAGCTTTTGGCCCATAAAAATTACCCACGAAACTTGTTGATGGAACGATACAGTAACTTAAGTAAATAATATCCTTAAAATTGCAGACCTCTAGTATCATTCCCTTTAAATTTTCCAGTGAATGATGTCTTTTAGGGGAAAATTGTTTTACCATCAGACATGCTGGGTGGTGAGCCCCGTAAGTCGAGGGGCTGTGTTTCCTTCACACCCATGTGAGTCTCCAGTGCTGGGGACACAGGAGACACTCAGCCAAAGCCGAATGAACAAGGGAATTTATAGTCAGGTACCTATTGGGCTGTAAGAGCCAAACAACAGTTTAAGGCTGAGACTTTAAGCTCTCCTTCCAACCCAAATATACGACAGGCCATGCTGAAGTTCTCAGACATTTTCAGACATGCATAAATGCTCCATCCCTGTATGCCTTCACAGAGTCACCCAACGAAAAAGCCAGGAGAAAACGGAAAGAGGGATGGGGAGAGAAAAGAACAAAATTCAATGCGAAAGCAAGTTACAAGGGGGAAGGAACAAGAAAAGAAAAGTAAGATTCAGGGAAAGGAAGCCAAGAGCCAGAAAAGAAGAGCTAAGTACTGCAGGAGAACAAAAGAGAAATGGGGGTGGGAAGAGTGACAGCCACCTGCTCATCCTACCAGGCTGTGTGAAACACAGTGAGTTGGCAATAGTATCACATATTCAAATTCCAAGTATGACATTTTATAAAATGTATCTTATGCCGTGGTGAAAATTACAAAGAGAAACAAGATGCTACTGAATGGCAATGATATGAAATGCTATGAAAGAGCAACCTAGGGGCTCCTGGGTGGCTCGGTAGGTGAAGTGACTGACTTTGACTCAGCTCATTATCTCAAGGTCATGAGATTGAGCCCCTCATTGGGCTCCAATCTGTGCATGGAGCCTGCTTAAGATTCTCTTTCTTTCTCCCTCTGCCCCTCTACCCCACTCATGCTTGCACTCTTGCTCTCTTTTTCTCTCTCAAGAAAAAAGGAAAAAGAAAGAAAGAAAGAAAGAGAGAAAGAAAGAAAGAAAAAAGAAAGAAAGCAACCTCTACGTTCAGGTTCCACAGGCTGAGCTGAGCTCCATTGCAGTATAAAGTCACTTGCTGTTGGCTGGGTTTTGGATTAAGGTCCTGTGGTCATGGCTGCCAGAGTCCCCAAGACAGCCATTGGCCACCTGTGCATCTTAGCCCTGACTGCCTGTGTCTCAGAACTGAGCAGCACAGGCCTGGAGGAAGATGCTCACCCTCAAGGAACAGCAGAGGGAATCCTTTGGGAGCCTCCCTTCAACTACACCTAGCTCCTCCATCCTGTTTCCTTTTCTATGCTTTAGGTCTTTATCTCTTTCCCCTCCTTTCAGTTTCCCCTTCAAGGTTCTTTTGCTAGAATCTAAAAGATCTTAATGTTTCTAGCTACAGAGTTTCAAAAAGGGCTAAGAATTTGCTTTTTACTCTGAGCACCCAACACAGCCCTTGGCATAGAACAATTACAAATCAACAACCTTTATCAAACACTCAATTGAAGACAAAGATTTCATGCTCAGAGAATGAAGGAATGAACAACAAGCTTCCAGGCTCTGACACTGAAATTATACTTTGCTGGTAGTTTAGTTACGCTAGCTGTTCAACAATGAAAATCTTGAGAAACCTTGGAAAAGACTGGTTCCGTGTGGTCAAACAGGGACCAAATAGAGAGGGACTGTGCCTCTTTGAATCAGCAGCGTTAAAATGCCAACACAGAGCTTGCTCTTAGTAAATATCCCTGGAAAGCTGACAATGCAAAATAAGCTGTATATTTACTTAATTTACTAAATTATCTGCACATAAGTGTCAAAATCTTTCCTATATGTTTTCTGCAAAATAGTCTGATGAGAGAAAGGAATGCCAGGGGTATAGATAAAACAAGATTAGCCAAAGGCTGATGGCTGCTGAAGGTGGATGATGGGTTTATAGGAGTCATTATCCCACTCTCTTTCCTTCTGTATGCTTGCCAATTTTCATAATCAAACTTCATGAAAATTTCCCAAGATAACATCACTAACTACCACCCAACACCATGCTTAGATTCTCACTCTTGAAGTCCATCACCAGACATTTATGGAGGAGTAATAAGTGCTGAAACTGTTTTGGTTCAAGCACAAGGATGACTAAGGCCCAGGTCTGCCTACAGAGAGTTTATAATCTAGAGGAGAAAACCAACAGGTGCATCCGTTTTTATTATTATTATTACATGGCAGATGCTGAAAAGTGCTGCCAGTGAATATGGATGAATTCAGTGTAAATCAATGACAGTTTTTAATTCTAGACAACTGTTGCAAATTCACTTTGTCCCTTACTCAACAGTCAAAATTCAATTTTACTACATGGTGCCAAAACAACTGTTAAGGACACACTAAGCACAATGCCCGTCATCAGCAGAAATGATGGATTTCAGATACCTCGTCGGAGACATGAAAGGACTTATACAGTCAGACAAAAGAGCGCAGTAACACATCACAGGCTACCGAAGAGGCCTGTGGTGAGATGAAATGCTCAGTCGTGGCTCCAGAAAGCAGGAGCTGTTGGAAATCACTTTTCCAACCAATTATTGTGACGAGCCACTGAGATGGTAAAGGCTTGCAATTCCCACAGCAAATACCAGGCTCCTAACGAAGCGGCGAGCATACCAGCTTTATTAAATATGCAAAATGATCAAATGAAAGGGGGGGGGAGTTAACTGAGCAGCGACATGTCCGCTACATTTCTCAGGTTTCTCAGGAAGACAATAGCAAAGTGAACCATTTCTCTAGGACAAAACAAGAACTATGACCACAAAAGTTATATGAAAATAGTGTTTTAGCTAAACTTCTCACCAGTAGAAGAGGAAAACAGGGCAATAGTGTTTTTTGGTGTCTGAGTCTCACATTTCTTTACTCTTCTTCCTGTGGTTGATATTTCTCTCCCTCCTTATTCAAAACAAGCAAGAACATAATGACATAAATGCCACATCCTTGTACTGTGACTGAAGGCTAAGTATACTTGGGGATACTTGCATAGACTTTGCATTGTAACAGTACAATAGTAGTTACATTTCTGGAATGTTCTAAGAGCTTTGCCTTTAATATCACATTCCTCCTACCATGTAAAAACACTATATGATAGGTGTGCCTGTTATCTTCACTTTGCAGAGTGGGAAACTGAGGCACACAGCAATTAAGCAACATAATTATGGAGTCTTATGTGGCAGAGCTAGGACTGTTCCCGGGCTGACGGACACCACCCCTCCCGGAGCCCCGGGGCCATACTGCATCCATTAGAAGCTCTACCTTATTTTTAAATAGAGGGCTTGGGTATCTGCTTAGTGAACATCAGCCATGGGACAGCTGTGGGGTAGACACACTGGGGTAAAAAGACCTTTTAACTCTTGAAAATCAGGCTATATCCAGGGACGCCTGGTGGCTCAGCCAGTTAAGCATCCGCCTCTTGGTTTCGACTCAGCTCATGATCTCACAGTTCATGAGTTTGAGCCCCTGCGTTGGGCTCTGTGCTGCCAGGTGAGGGGCCTGCTTGGGATTCTCTCTCTGCCCATCCCTGACTCTCGCCTGCATGCTCTCTCCCTCACTCAAAATAAATAAATACTCTTAAAGGAAAGAAAGAAAGAAAAAAAATTAGGTTCTATGCAGAATGCTGCCCAAAGCAAAACTACTTCCATTTTCATGTGAAGAGGGTGGCACCACCAGCTCACAGCTTAGCAAGGGGAAGAGAAGAGTAAAGATCATTAAAATACAGTGACCTGAGGGTTGACAGGCATCCAGGTGGAAGTGCCACTGGAGGTCAGAGCACAGTGTGAGTAACTGTCTGGGAACGTCCGGATGACTTCACAGAGGGGACAGTCTTTCAGCAGAGTTTTGAAGGACAAGTTGGAAACCATCAGGTAAACAGGATGAGGACGACATTCAAGTCAGGTACAAGTGAAAAAAATAGCTAACAAACTAGAAAGCAGGCAAAGGCCAGAGGACAAAGGCTCCTTTACACCAGGCCAAGGAGTATAGACTTTATCCCATTGGCAGCAGACAGCTGCTCATAGTTTTAAGGACTACATTATAATCAGTCTGGTCACAATGATTTAACCACTGTCTAGGATTCTGTTACCAATATGTGTATGTGGGGCTGATAGGGACACATTTCCTGTTCTTTGTATTGCTGACATTAATCACAACTAAGCATCATCACATACATTTTTGGCTCACTCTGAAGCATATGCACAATATAGAAACTGCTCAGTAGCCACCTCCTTGGTATCTGATGATGCCTTTGCGATACTATGAACACAACTCCTGGCAGGTCACCACCTAACTCAGGGACTGAGGTTGGTGCCAATGTTAATCTGCATATTAAGTATCAGTAAAATTTAAATTCTTCTGATCTTGGAGGGTGTTAAAATCAACATATTTGGAAATTATAAAATGCATCTTGCTTGTCCCTCTCTGTTGCTCCTGTAACTAACTGGATGATTTGCCTAAGGACATATACTGTATTTATTTGTTCCTTGCTATATTCTCAGTGCCAAGAATGGTGACAAATGGCCAAGTAGACATTCAATAATATTTTGCATATTGACCGAATGGGCTTAATTTTAAGTTGTGTTTCAAAGTAGGTTAGGATGAGAGAAAGTCAATCTTAATAATTTCTTCAATTTCTCAGTTAAAATGAGTAATTTACCATGATTCCTATCCCCATTCATATCTCTTGGCTGAAACTTAAAGAACACTGAGGTTTCTATTACTGTTAATAATAATAAACAATATATTTGGTTAACCCTTTATAGTTTTTGAAGCTGGTTGACATATATTTTCAACCAATCACAAAATATGGGGGTGCCTGCTCAAAACCATTCCACTGAGAGGAGTACTTGATCAAAAATTAGGAGACCATCATGTTCATAAATCACAATGATCACATCCAGTTCCTCCATCTCAGGTTTTGTGTTGTGTCTCTATAGCCAGTATTATGTACAGAAGACTGTTTTTATATTCAGAGAATAAGGTAAGTTCCCAGAAACCCATTAGAAAGTGTTTCCTGAGCAATGACTCTGCAGATGACATTGGGCTTGAGGAAGAAGGATCCATGGGTGGAAGACAGCAGAGGCAGAACCTACAATAAAAAAGAGGCAGGGGGCTCCTGAGTGGCTCAGTTCGTTAAGCATCCGACTTCAACTCAGGTCATGATCTTGTGGTTCGTGAGTTTGAGCCCTGTGTTGGGGTCTGCGCTGACAGCTCAGAGCCTGGAACCTGCTTTGGATTCTGTCTCTCCCTCTGCCCCTCCCCTGCTCGCACTCTCTCTGTCTCTCAAAAATAAATAAACATTAAAAAAAAATAAAAGAGGCAGAAGCCCTATTCTCCAGCTCTTTCCAAATATAGTTCAGTCATCAAATCCGTTCATAGAAATTCTCTCGATTTGTGCTCAGTGTAGCACTGGAGTAATTGGGACATGAATTAAATAAGAAGTAAATATCTTGTATAGGATACAGCCATATACACATATTATGTAAGGATATAAATATTCAAGTACCAACTCATATTTGTAAAAACTTAATGTTAACTGACAAAAAGCTAAAAAGTGGTAATTGGAATTAAACAGAGCCAGATAGGGATCAGTTGATACTGCTGGAGGGAAGAGAAAGCATGCAGACAATGGAATACAGGGGTAGAAGCTGATGACTGCCCTGGACAGGCGATTTAATTACCCAACTTAGTGAATGAATATAGACACAATTCAATCAACATCTCCAAATACTCTTTCTTCATGGCCACGAGACATTTAAAATTATCCAATGGTTGGTGCAAAATGGAAATAAATTTACTACTCTCTCTGAGAAAATGAACAAATTTGCAAGAACTCTGAAAGGCGACCTTTCATGGGGTTGGATAAAGTTGGACATAGGAAGTTATATTCCAACATTCTAAGATACTTTTAACTGCATTGAGTTTGAGGGAAATTTTATCACTGTTGAACAAATAAATAATAGATGCTAGTAAATGCCGTATTTGCCTTCAAAGAGCTCTCAGAACATTATGAACACATAAGGCAAAGAAAACAGATACAAGTGTCATGATGGAAACACACATGCACACACAGGAAGTAGAAGAATTGGGAGAAGTGTCAATGCTGAAGGAGTGTAGATACAAAAGTGTCAGCCACACTGTACATACTAGGATACTGGAGTGGCGAAACCTTCTGTGAAGCTAGGAGACTTTTCCTTACAGATACCCCAGATTGGCTATTAAGTAGCTGAGAGGGAAATTTTCTTTCCTAGTGATAAGTGCTTTCTAACCAGTCTGAAATCACCTTTTAAATTAAATATTCTGTCAAAAAAGCTGCTTCTATGAGAGGGTAATGCATTGATAGGTATTCTTCCTTTTCTAAAAACCTCTTTCAGAACTTTTAAAGCATGAAAATTTTGCAGTAAATACTTCCATATTTCTGCAAAAATTTTTATAAGGCCACTCTGTGAGAGCAATAGAATAACAGCAAACACAGAAACAAACAAACAAAAAACCTCAATAAATATTAGATAAAACATAGAAGGTAAAATGTAGACTGCATTCACAAGTTGCCCAATGAACAACAGCAAAGCCCCAAGCAGAGACAGCCAGCACACTAATGAACAACAGTGATGTTTGATGGGGAGTAAAAACACCTTTACAAACCCCAAAGCTAAAATTGGATGGCAGAGTTTCTATGATTATGCATAACAGAACAGCACTTTAAAACAAATTCCAGTATTCTAGAACCACAGACTATACCCATCAAAATAAATGTTTTAGAACAAGTAGATAAAAAATCATAAGAGCATATTCTTGTGACTTTGGATTTGGCAGTGGGTTCTTAGATATGACACCAATACAGTGAGCAAAGGACTTAAGTAAATATTTCTCTAAAGGAGATAGAAAACTAGGCAAGAAGCGCATGGCAAAATACTCAACACCATTAGCCATTAAGCAAATTTAAATTAAAACCACAATGTGACACCTCTTAATACCCAATTGGATAGTTAAAAACAAAAAGTCAGATAATAATAAGTATTGACAAAAACATGGAGAAATTGGAACTTACATAATACACTGCTGGTGGGAATGTGAAATGGTCATTTTGGAAAAGAATAGGGCATTTTCCATTTTGGAAAAGAAGAGGGCATTCTTCTGATCTAGCAATTCCACTCCTAGGTACATTCTTAAGATATATATTCATGCAAAGCCTTGACATCGATAGTAGCATTGTTCATAATGACCAAATCAACAAAAATGTTCATCTGAATTGATGGATATGCAAAATGTGGTATATGCATATATAGCTATAAAAGAAAGAAAGCGCTGGTACATGTAACGATATTAATGAACCATGGAAACATTATGCTCAGGAAAGAGGTCCATCACTAAAGGCAACATATTATATGACTTAACTTACATGAAGTGTCCAGAATGCACAAATATGTAGAGACAGAAAATAGGTTAGTTGTTGCATAAAGCTGGGGGCACAAAGGGACAGCAGAGTGATAGCATAAGCTTCTTCTTGAGGTGATGTGTTCTAAAATTGATTGTGGTGATAGTTGTGTGACTCTTAATACAAAAACACTGACTATACAACTTTATATAGGTGAATGATAAGGTTTATGAATTATAGCTTCATAAAGTTTTCATCCAAAAAAAGTAAGCTCTAGGTTGCCAGTAAGTGAGGGTGAAAATATACATGACATCACAGAGATGGATACAATAAAGTACATAATAAGGTTCTGAAGTTGACAAACATAGGTTTGAATTCCAATTATAATACTTCTTTTTGAATTTTATTTTAGAGAGAGAGGGCAAGTGGGGAGAGGGACAGAGGGAGAGAGACTCTTAAGCAGGTTCCACACATGGAGCCCAACATGGAGCTTGATCCCACAGCCTAGGGATCATGACCTGAGCCAAAATCAAGAGTAAACACTCAGCCAACTGAGCCACTTAGGCATGCCCAATTATAATACTTATTAACTAAATATTTGAGGAAGTTACTTATTCTTTCGAAGCTTCAGTTTATCTCTTCTGGAAAAAAGGGAGTAACAATTATACTAAACTTACAGAATTACAATGAAGAGCACCTGATTTACAGTTTGTATTGAAAAATCATAATTATCTGGTTTCAGTGGTCCACACTATTCCCTTGCAACTACTAGAAAGTATGGAGTACTCACAGCCTTTTTAAAAGTTTTATTTTATTTATTTGAGAGAGACAAAGACAGTGCGAGTGGAGGAGGGGCAAAGAGAAAATCCCAAGCAGGCTCCACACTGTCAACACAGAGCCCAACTCAGGACTCGAACTCATTAAACAGTGAGATCATGACCTGAAATGAAACCGAGAGTCAGACACTGAACCAACTGAGCCACCCAGGTACCTCCTAACAGCTTTCTTAAGATAAGTAGATGCTCTCCAATCAGCTACAACCCCAACCACTCCTGGAACAATGATTAAGATGTTACGATTGGGTGAAAAGACCCTTAAATTGCAAAAGGAGGTTTTATTTATTTATTTTGAGAGAGAGCAGGGCACAAATGAGTGAAGGGCAGAGGGAGAGAAAGAAAGAGAAATGGGACTCACCAGAAGCAGGGTTCATGTTTTTTTTTTTTATCTGAAGCAGGGCTTGAACTCACATGATGTGGGACTTGAACTCATGAACCCTGAGATTGTGATCTGAGCCAAAGTCAGATGCTTAACAATTGAGCCATCCAGGCATCTCCAAAGCAGTTTTAAATACTATGTTACAAATTTAGGTTTCCCCACTTCTGGAATGGAGAATAACAGTAGTAACTTCCCTGGTTTTGTTAGTAAGATTAAATCAGATGCATGGAAACAATAGACCACAAGACCTAAAGGTAACAGCATTCTGAAGTATTTCTTCAAGTCACTGGTGAAAGCCAGAAAATTGTGCTGGAAAATGAAGACTCTGGTTCAGTGTTACTATGCACAAAACACTACTCACTGATATGTGTTTTAATACTCTCTGAAATCCTCCTTGACCCACATGAAAAGGGGCTTGGAGGTGTGTGAAGGTGAAGGAATAGACATTGGAAGGTTTCCAAAAGTTAGCTCTTTGTCATTGAGGAGAGTAGTTTTCCAGTCAGGTGCAAAGCAGCTATTTGGAAAGCTTCCTAAAAAATTCTTCTTTGGGTAATCAAAAATATAAAAACACCACACAAACAATTTTGTCCCTGTATTATTAATTACCTTTTGGGACCGAAATAAAACAAAACAAATTACCCCTGCTGAGTAGCGTGATAACGAGAGACGGCACCAGATGAGCTAAGCCTGTTTCATGCCAGAGACAAATAGGGCTTGTTCAGTGCCAGAGATAAATTGGACAGGCTCAGCTCCTACTAGAAATAACCCTCAAAATACAAAAGCAGGTTTAAACATTCAGCAGCTTTGACACACATACACACACACACACACACACACACACACACACACACACTTGCACATACGAAGGCATCTAGCTTCAGAGACCATCTGAAATGTAATTTAATGCTGGTTAGCCAAGAGCTTATCTCCAGGAAAAGAAAATTCCCTCTTACTTAAACAAACATTTTCTGTAGTTATTAAAATAAATTCCTATCAGTGGTTAGGACTTCTGTTTCCTGGAATAAGCACACTGATCATCAAGTACTTTCAAGAGGACAGAAAATACCCTGGTCCCTTCCAGAGAACTGAGTCTTCTGCACTCTCGACAAGCTTAGGCCTGTCTTAGAGAATGATGGCACTTTATGGAATGCTTAATATCTTGAACAATTTCTCACAAGTCGGAGGCCGGCAGCAAGTGCTTGATATGATAGCACAAGACATATACTCTGGCCAAATAAAAGAAGCTGTTCCAAAATAAGGCCCATAAAATATGTGGTAAGAGCCTTCAGACCCATGAAACTTTCACATTTTGTCAAAGGCAATCCTGGTGAATCTTCACCCCAAAATAAGTCACCCCTCAGGAATACAGGATAAGTTCTTTTTTTTAATTTTCTGCATTGAATTCACAACACTTCTAGGTTCTTAGCACATCAGAGGCCAAGATTTCAAGACCTCTTAAGGTATCATATGATTCTATTTTATTCCCTTCCAAAACAGGACAGCTTTATCAAAGCACAAGTTTTATCCCCCTTTGCTGCTTCAGAATTTATAAAGGCTTCCCATGGTCTGTCTGGGGCAGAGAGCTGCAGACTGCCAGCACACCATAGCTGAATTCAGGGTAGGCCCAACATCAACACTGGAGTTGACCAGGAATGAACCAATCGCATTTTGGCAAGTGTAGGGTTGTGGACATAAGGAAGCTGGGGTTAAACAGGAGAGAAAGCAGGGCTTACTTCTGCTTTGAGGGTAGGTAACAGTCCAAAAGGTCCAAACCAGGCAATGAAAAGATGCAGAGATTCAAAATGTGAACTTCAGTTGCTTTAAAGTTCAGTACTCTGGACAGCAACTCGGGAAGGAAATTACACAGTTAAATGCAACAAATTTCTTTGAACCTGGGCTATTTGGCAGGTCTTTGATCTAGGCACAGCAGGAAGCATCAGGAAGGAGGACAGTACTGGGAGGAAAAGGGATCTCATGATCCCTACCACTGTCTCTCAAAATGTGTGATAGTGGGGTGAGGTAAAGGTAGAAGCAACTTACAAGGAGGGTGAGGGAACTCAACATAAGTGATATAAACACCCTTGATAAATATGAGCCAAGTTCTTCTGCAGAAATTGAGATGGAGGAGTAAAGAGTGCAGGGCAGTGGACATTTTGAAAGCAAAACTAGGAGAAATATGATAGTAAAAGTTAAAAAAATATAAAAAGTGGATCTGTTAAGCAGTAGTTAGAAACCAGTTACAAAGTTGAAAGTGGAAAAGGCATTAATTGGCATGAATTCAACAAATATTAATTGAATCCCTACTTTAGCCCAAATTTGGCTCAGGGGCACAGAAACATATGAAACAGTATATGGAGCTCTGCGTTTAGTTGGCAGACAGATAAATAGAAAGATACAATTCAGTGCAAGGTGAGTGGTCTGATGATGTCAAACACTGGACATTTGTGAATAATGATCTGTATTAGAGCTTATTATCAACTCTGTGGTCTTTTTCTTCCCCTATTGGGGCTAAAAGTAGCAGACAACGCTTATGACTTCAATTAATCAGAGTTATGGATTGATACATTGGATGTGGAAACAGTATGTTCATAAAATGATAGTATTGTTCTTTGTTGTGTTTCAGCACCTTGGTGAGCACCAGGCTCCCTGCAAGGTCTCAATAGTTGGGGAGAGGGGGAGGTGATGCCAGGGGTGGATGGAGGCCTGGGTGGGCGAGGCATTTGAACCAAGAAAGCAGACCAAAGGATTGTGAGAATTCAGTTTCAGGGGTAGGACTTGATGAAAACTCACTAGCTTTGTCATATAAATGAACTAAAGAATGGAGAAATGGTCTCATCTGAAATGATGAACTTTTGATAATCATCAATGAAAATACTGTAGGCCCTGAGAGTAATGATGAGGGCAAGGATAGAGAAGATGTTTGGGAGAAAACATCTGAGAGGTTGATAGAAAACAGCTAAAAAAAAAGGAGGTAATTTAGGTCAAAAGACTGGATACAAGTTAACCTTGAATCCTCTTCCTCCGGGGTTATGCAGAATAGGATAACCTTTACTTGAGATGATTTCTAGAAAAGTGAGGTTCTCTACAATGAGCTGAGCTGACTATGGCTAAACTCAGAAAGACAACAATAATCACAGCTAATATTCGTTGAGTCTTTACTATATCCTAAATTCATCACTATGATGCATTGCCCCACTTAATCCTCACCGTCACCCAGCCTGCACAATACTATTTTTAGTCTCAGTTTTAAACAAGCAGACTGAGGCTTTCATGGTTTATGTTTAACTGGCCTGGTCCAAAGCCACAGTAGCAGAACCAGGCTGTCAACACAAAGTGCAAATTCTTAACCAACAGGCTACAGAAAAGGATGATAAAATGTAGGGTTTGGGGTGAGTGAGGTAATTTATGTGTATTTGTGAGCTTTTGACTAGAGACATAAAATGACATAAACTTCTCAAATGAATCTGTGAATACTGCTGACTCTGCCAATGACTGAGCCGAGTTTCACTCTGGACTAGTCTTGGGGAGGATGAGAGGCTGCCGGGATTAGTCCACACAGGCCACTGCTCTCCCTTTCTGCTCAGAACACAAGGCACAAAGGGGCAGCGATAAGGGAGCAGCTCCCTGCTCCACTGGGCTCTGGGTGTTAGCTGAGAATGAACTGACCAGCAGGTGGCCAGGACACGCCTGACTGAACAAAGCAATACACGCCTTAAAGGAAAAACAAATTTGTCCCAGGAGTTAAAGGTACACAAACTGTTATCCCAGACAGCACTTGGCTTAATAAAAAAGGAAAACATCTTCAAACAACCACAGCTTCCCATTTCCATTTAAAACTAATTTTATGGCATGCAGCTCAAGTTATTTCCAATGTAAAGTTGCACAAGATTATTACGCCTAACCATCACCAAAGGAAACCTAGGTGTGGTTTTTTTTTCTAAATTTCACACTCAGCTACTTAAATCTTTAATGCTGCAGTACCATCCTTATTTCATTGAGGTAATGACAATCGCAGAATTTCAAAATCATCTCATCAAACCATCGTGTTTTCTGGGTAGAGAAAATGTATATGGATTGGTGGTATCTCTGCAAATTTAAAGAAACAACTAGTTCTAGGTATCATTGGAAAAATTTTAAATGATAATTTTTTTGTCTTACGGCTTTTGTTATGACCACAGGATTGAAAACATGCCTCTATAATTTTAGATATTCTCTTTCTAAGATACTGGTGAATTAGTACAGACAGATGAATGAAAAAACATGTTCCCAGGTCTATAATCCCCAGTGGTAACGCTCCCCCAAATTACAAGCCTCCGTGCAAGAGTCACACCAGATCAAAAGGTATAGAGAAGATGTTCAGAGAAGATGCCACTCTTTCTCCAGTGACAGCCATGGAAGTGTACAAAGCCATCCAAGAGACTGGCATCAGCACCTCATGACACGTGGCAGCACAAAGTTCCTCTAAAGGAAAGGCAACTTCTCCACCTTGTAGCCAGCATACGAGGAGGGCCACAGAAAATACAAGATCTGGCACAAAAGCAGGGCCTAGCAGGACATACTTCTGTTACATTTAGTGGAAGTAAGATTAGAGTTAGGTGGTAGATGTTACAAGTATCGATCTCATCCACTAAGGCAGTGGTGGCTTCCTTCTACTTGCGTTGCACCACCTCCTCTAGTGAAGGGTTTGAAACAGATAGTGCGGCAAAGTCCTCCATTTTCTTTCTTTCTTGAAACAAATCATACCCTGCCTTCCACAATGATAAAAGATTCTAGAATTTATGTCCTTAATGGCTCCATCAGTGCCCCCTAGGGCTTAGACCTGTTCCTAGGGTGGCAAAAGGCCCAGCTTCATTCATCATATTGCACATACACCTCTGATTTCCCCATATTCTAAAGTTGAACAGATACTCCAACGTCAGAGAATTCCTGCTGTGAATTTCTTTTTGGAAGAATCAACCTCTTCAAATTCTAAGTTCTTTGAAGTCAGTACTTGTGTCTCATTCATCTTTGTAATTCACAATGCTCTGGGCACGAAGCAGGAAGTCCACAAATATTATTATTACTTCAAGAAGAGAAAGTGGGAAGCATCTGGTAAATGAGCAAGATCTAGCCGAAGTATAAAGGGGTGATGCTTACAGTTGCAAAAATACAACTGTTAATGTTAATTTTTAGCCAAAATATTATACAAAGCCATAAAGTGGTAGTATTAATTCCTTGAAGACTGGTGTGTTTTTTTGTTTTATTTTTTCTATTTCTTTCTCTTTATGTTTCTCTCTATTTTTCATGTTCCTCCATGTTTCCAGTTCTTCTTTCCTTTTTTCAGTAACATTTTATTAATATATTATGAAGGCGCTAGGTACCGTGTTAGATATTATTAAAAGGAAAGGATATGCAGTACAGCAAAAATACCAACAAACCCTGAGACTTTAAGATAAAGGGAATTGCTTCAAGTTATTTATCTAAAAATAGAAGACCATGGACTTGAATCCAGAACTCATTAATATAAAAGCAGAACTTATTTCACCATATGATTCTGTCTCTCCCTCTCTTTCAACAAGAAATGAAATACACTTCTTATATTTATTGACAATAGTAAATCAGAGCACTATCCTTCATTTCATAAACAGAAAATAGAACATTTCATTTTTCTCCCTGTAAGAATCTTCAAGTAGGCTGGTATTTACTAATATGATTCTTAATTTGACTACTTTCATTAGAGTGTGGGACTTGTTATAAAAAGAGACATTCAAATCTAAATTATTTAAATTACTTGTTTTAATTAGTTATAAACACATCACATTTTTATGTTAAAGAAAGAGTGCCCCTTTAAGTGGCTTTGCCATGATTTTCCACTGTAATTCAATAACAGTTTAGTGCTGAGGAGGCTGAAATTTTCATTTAAATTTTTATATTTAAATTTTTACATCACCAACTGCAACCCCAGGGTATGGGCGATTTGTAATGTTAGCAATTCTTTAGATGCTGAATATTAAAATCTACTTTTGTATTTCAAGGGTTATTTCTAATTACATGCACAATTGCTGATCCATCTGCCTACTACATAGATGTCTGTAGTTATATATGCTTGAATAATTATTGAAAATTAAATAACATCGTAAACAGTCAAATTAATTTCTTTGAGCATACCAAAGGCAAGAAGGCTGCACTTAGACCAAATAGGATTTGCCCTGACAAACAAAAACAGGCTTATCTTTTAGTTACCTCACTAAATTCCTCAGATTCTACTCTTACTTGATAAGAGTTTAGGAAAAATCCGAAAATTTAAAACAATACCTGAGAACTATTATTGAACAGCCACAAACCTTACCTGCATGAGTAATTTAAAATTTTCTTCTAAGGATGCTTCACTGTCAACACAACAAGCCCATAATGCGCTTTCTGTAATAACATGACCAAGTGCAGCAGTTTCACTAAGAAATGGTTTCCTTGAGTGTTCCAACCTAATACAAAATCGTAAAAGAAAAATGCCCTGCCAGCCTCTGTTTCTGCAATATCAGGCAGCCACTGTAAAATATGGAAAAAATATGGTAGGCTAGACTGCAGGGGCTTTGAAAATTATGTTTATTCAAATTATAGCAGAGAGGTTAAAGAACACTTTGCTGCTGAGAACACACACACACACACACACCCCACAATGGAAAGGGATCAAGATCACCTAGACAAGTTGCAGTAATCAAACAGGTCAGAGGGGAGGAAACCAAAGGAACAGGTCTCCCTATTTTAAATATGGATGGCAGGGGAGATTAGATCCCATGTTTTAAAGTGTTGGCATTGACAGAACAATTTTCTTACAGTAGAGAGATTTGGAAAGTCTCAAAGAACACAAATTTAAACCTTGTATTTCAACTACAGGTTCTTTCAGAGGATGACCCCCAGACTGAAGCCAGACATCTGCTGAATCTGCAAGTATTTGGTGGCCTTCAATTGGTCTGTAGAAACCACTGGGCCCGACCCTTGCCCCCAACTTATCAGACAGACATACATAGAGGTAAATGCACTTTGTCTGAGGTTCAGCCCCACCTGGGCCACAGAATTTAAGAATATGGAGTCCAGGCTGTGTTCAGAGATTGGGGCTGGTGAACTCCCAGAGGGGGGAAGGGGCAGAGGTTAGATCAAAGTGGTAGCTCAGTTAGGAGGAAAAGAGCAGAAAGCAAGTGCTGGTTCATGGAGCAGGTGACAAGCAATAAATAAGGATGGGTAGGGACGGTAGCACTACAGGAGCAGCTTAGTTGGAATACCCCTGAAAGAAGTCTGAAGGGCAAGCAAGATGCTACCAGCACTCAAGAACCCTCTCCAGTTGGAGTCAAAAAGACTGTCTCCTGGATGCTCCAGTGGTCCACTGTCTTAGAGACATTATCATTATCATTATCAAGGCATGCTTAAAACCTCATTTCATATGGTCACTAAAATCCTTTTCTGTAAGTGGTTTCTTTTTTTTGAAGTTTATTTATTTACTTGAGGGAGGGAGGGAAGAAGGGAGAGAGAGAGAGAGAGACAGAGAGAGAGAGAGCTCACAGACACATGGTAGAGGAGTATATAAATTGGGAGAGAAAGAATCCAAAGCAGGCTCCATGCTGTCAGTGTGGAGCTCCATGTAGGGCTCAAACTCAGGAACCTTAAGATAATGACCTGAGCTAAAATCAAGAGTTGGATGCTCCATAAGTGGTTTCTTAAAGGTACAACTCTACATCTTACAGACCTAACTCAGAACCTTGCTCCTTCTTCCATCTGCTGGCTATGCAACCTTGGGCAAGTCAGTTGACTTTAGTTAACAATATACATACCACTTCACATTGTTTTTTGTTTTTAATGTTTTTATTTATTTTTTAGAGAAAGAGACAGCACAAGCATGGGAGGGGCAAAGAGAGAGGGAGACAGAATCCAAAGCAGGCTTCAGGCTCTGAGCTGTCAGCACAGCTGACAATCTGGGGCTTGAACTCATGAACCATGAGATCATGACATGAGCCAAAGTCAGATGCGTAACTGACTGAGCCACCCAGGTGCCCCCCACTTCACACTGTTGTAAGAATTAAAACAGATGTCACATAGAAAGCATTTAGCACTGTGCCCAACACATGGCTCCTCCCCAAACATTTCATGTTCTTTTCCTCTTTATGCTGGCTCCCTCCCAGAACACCTTTCATCCGACCTCCATTGGCTCAAACATAACCCATCCCTAGCCTCTTGGAATCTGGGTTCCTTGTTCCCCAACCTTGCGGTTCCACAAAAGCTTATCTCATCAGAGTACTCATTGCTAATTCTCCCCATCTACCTGTGTGCCCCACTGGACTTTGGGTTCCATAATGGCAGCAGCCACATGCACCCTTTTGCCCAGCTGTCCTTAAGGGCCTGGTGCCTGGGAAGCACTGAGTACATCTATAGTGAGTTCATAAATGATGGAATTAGTTCAGGTTCTAGATCTTCTGTGATGTCTCCGACCATGCTGAGCTCTCCCTTTCACAATTAAATTAACTATTTTCCATGATACTATTTTATTCCTTAATTATATACAGTTATGCTATTTTTATTTACTAAATGTATATAGGTATACCATATACAAAATATTTTTAATTTTTTGTTACTTCAATGCCACCTCCTTCCACACTTAGCAGAGGGTCAATGAACACTCAGTGAATTAAAATAGGTTCATGACGTTTGGTGGGTCAATTAAACTTTGTATACCTCAGTTTCTTTCTCTGTAACATGTGAAGGCTATGTTGCATAAGCTCTGAATATGTTTGATTCAATGCTTGCACGGAAAGGAAAAATCAAGTATGATTTACCACTTAACATGCTGTTATACAGTACAGACCCACATATGCAATCTACCTTCTTATAATTTTCAATTAAGGCATCAATAAAATATCAAAAATCAAGGACTCACAAATCAAATCCCATATCCAAGTAAAGAATTACATTTCAGAAGAAAAAGGCACTCATTTTTCTAAGCAACTGTAAAGACCCAAATATACTTGTGCCAAGGACAGTTCCAGCATGAAAGATATAAAGTAACATACTTGCACACACAAAGCCTATTTTTTTTAAAAAAAAGAGAGAAATGTGGGAACCAGGTGAAAGGAACAAGGTAATTTCCAAAGTCCTAGCATTCTCTTGGCAGGGGATTTGGGTAATAGCTTGCCAATTGCTGGTTACTGCTGCCAAGGACCAGGACTGCTGTGTTCAAAATTGCTGGCAATGGCCACCTATTGTTTGTGAATTTCTGTCTTAGCAGGAACTCTGCGGAGAGGCTACTCAGGTCAGCAGGGAAGCAGATTTGGCTGATACTCCCAGTGGCCATCACTGCTTAATGCAGAGAAGTCACAAGAGGGAAACTTGAGAAAGAGAAGACCTATGAAAATTTCCTGAATTTTTAGCCAGTATGCGTGTGTGGATAGATAAATAGATAGATAGATCCTCTGAAAAGTAAATTACAAAATGATACTAATAATTATGTACTCTCATCACTGAACATTTAAAGAAGTGCAACTTGCGGTCTGCTGACTCTTCTAGTTTGGTAGGAAGTCTATATATGTAAGCTGGTGGTAATATACTTTGCAATAGCTCACACAACCAGATAAAAGGACCCCCTGGGAAATTTTGGTTTGGTGAGCTCACTTTGGCATCTCTTTTATGGCTTAATTCTCTAGTGTTACCTGCTAATTCTTGAAGGTGTTTCCAGCTTCTAGTCAAAAGGCAAAGCAATCTAGAGGCTCTGGAGTAGATCCCAACTCTTGAATTTACAAGCTGTATGATTTGGGCGCGTTTGTCAAACTCTCTGAGCTTCAGTGTCCTCATCTATAAAATGTAGCTAATCATAAAACCCTTCTCTGGCTTATTGGAATGAAATGAGAGCATATGTATAAAGCAGTTCCTGTCATTTATCTCTCTGTCCATGGTGTATTGGACAAAAACAGGCTCCGGGGTCTGTGAATCTGACCTTGAGTCGTGACCCTGCTGTTTACTAACTCAGTGACTCTGGTAAGTTAGATTCCTGAACATCATTTTCTTTGGTGATACACTGGGGACAATCATACTAACATCAAAAACTTCGCTGTATTATTCAGAGTATAAAGTAACTGCTGTTAAGAATAGTTGGCAAAGATATACTAGAATAAAAATTACCATGCCATCATCATCATCATCAACCTGTACCTTCATGAAATGCCCAAATCATAACATTCTTATATATCTTCTTCTACCATTATCTGAGATCCACTACATATCCATCTTCCAACCCACTGGAGCCATGTAACTTATGAAGAGAGAAAGGTACTTCAATGACAGGCTGATGGTGAGTGAAAATAAATCTTAATCTCTAATATAATAAAACTAAATGGTTCCTCCATGATTAAAGCAGCAAAAAATATTTTGAATGGGCTTCTTGATTTGAAATATCTTTGTATATAACTAGATCTCTTGCTTGTACCAAAATATGGGTTATTGCTTGTCTTAAGATCAAGATGTCCCGATAGGAGAACAATGCTTAAGATAAGAAAAATGTGAATTAGTCTATGAGGAAGTGGGTATCCAATAATATCTATTACCTTTCCAAGATGAAAAGGCAATTAAGACATTTTTAGGCATTTACAACTATTCTGCACATAAAAGAAGTATTCTATAATGGGGTTTCAGGAGTATACAGCCTTAAAACCAGACAGTTAGCATTATGATCTTGGCAGGCTAATTAGCCAGACTTTCCTTTTTAAGCAATTGACTTAATATACTACATAAAAGAGAATATACACTTGATGCCAACACTCAACGGCCATTGCAGATGGCCAATTGAAGCTGTGAAGGCCAACTTCTCTTACTTCAGAATTACATTCTAAATCACACACTGAAATAGCTAGTCTTATTATTTAAGAAAAACTTTGGTTTAAATTGTGTTTAAAATATTTTCCTTTTAGTAAAGAAACCCTTTCTCCTTTTCTTCTCTTCTCCTTTCTAAAACAAAAACAAAAAGCTATCTTTGAAAAAAATCTCTTACTGAAGTGTTTTAAAAAAGTTATATGCGTGTAAGTTTCCAGGGAAACTTAGGCAAGAATCTATGTGCCAGGTCTTGTGAACAAATTAATTTTAGAAATTACACATAGCTTTGATAATAAAGATTCTAGAAGTTGAAGTTATCACCATCAGATGTAGAGAAAAGACATGAAATTTTTCATGTTTACACAACATTGCTTTGGTAATTTCCTTTCTTTGTCATTCTTTTACTCATAGAAAAGTGAAAGATAATTCAAGAAGTAGAAAGGCAGGCTAAGATTGTCCTTGTATTTAACCAGAAGAGCATAAGCAAACAACTGTAGCTGAGAGAGAGTTACATGAAATATACGTTTCCCCAGAGTATATGTTCCATTAGGATGAACCATTACGCAGAAGTAGTAACCACCATTGATCAGAAAAGTCCTTGATATGCCAGAATAAAATGTACTTCATCTCCATTTTTCTAAGGAGCAAACCAAGGCTAAGTCACATGTCACTGACTTGCAACTGTTTGGAATGGGATTAGATTCGAATATATCTAATATGTCTGACTAAAAAGCCTGGGATTCAAGAGGAATTTGTACTGCCTCTCATAGCTCGGGATTCATAAGGTGATGTCTAAGATCTCATCAGGAGCAAATATTTTATAAATCAAGGGTTCAAACGCTGCCCATAGACACCAGCCAGCAAGGCCTCTACCTCCACAATGCAGAAGGCATCTCTGGCCCTCCAGCTATGCCTCTTTCCACACGACTAGGAGACGCCAAGCAGATGTGCCCACCTGGTGTCCGTGCATGGCCATCCACACACATTCTAAAGTCTAGTTCTTAGACTGAGCACTAACTCTATGTATTCTGGAATTCTCTACACAGATGACTACCAGGACTGTTTCCATGGCCTGATTGACTCTCTTTGTTGAATCCACTTTCCCTAGGACAGGCCATGCTTGCTCAGTGCCCAGGACTGAGGATTGGTTAGGAGGAAGCCATTCCAGGGGACCTGGGTGGCTGAATCAGTTAAGCAACTGACTCGTGATTTTGGCTCAGGTCATTAGCTCAGCGTTTGTGGGATCAAGCCCTGCATTGAGCTCTATGCTAACAGTGAAGACCCTGCTTGGGATTCTCTCTCTCCCTCTCTCTCTGCCCAATTCCTAGACTGATTCTCCCAATCTCTCTCTCTCTCTCTCTCTCTCTCTCTCTCTCTCTCTCTCTCTCTCTCTTTTTCTCTTTCTCTCAAAATAAATAAACTTAAAAAAAAAAAAGGAAGCTATTTCTATGTGGGTAGAAAGGTGGAAGATAGGAGGCCAGAGCTTGGACATGTGGCCTAGGGTGTCCACACACATGCACTGGGAGAGAGTTGCGGGGTGAGAAGAGAAGCTGGGCAGGAGTAGGGGGTTAGGCAGGGTCGGCTCTCCCCATGCCACCTTATTTGGTACTTACAGGACTTAGAAAACTCTAGTTTCAAATCTTGCCTTTCAGATTTGTATTTGTCAAAGTAGAGGATGGAACACACTTTATTAACAGTTTTATTTGTTTTTAAATATTTATACTTGTATGTGGCTTCTATTTGTTTTCCATCTCAGACCTGCGAATGCTAATGCCATAGGCATGTTTCATTACTTCTTTTTAGGTTTAAAGTAACACTGCTGTCAGGGGATTTTGCATGAAAACAGTAATTTGTAGCATCTCTTACAGGAAGGCATCTGGCCATTCCAGGACAACATTGTAGACTCAATCATCCTTTAGGATTAAACAGCAGTAGTCCCCTTTCAAACAGGGAGGGAATGTCCACTTGGCCACCTTCAGTGGTTGAACATAAAGCCTCTGCTGGAACTGCGTAGTCGATATCCTGTTTTCCACACAGTCTTTGACCTGGGCCAGTATCACTCCCCTATATCAGGTCTCTGCCCGGGGACGCATCTTAGCACCAGACCCCTGATCTGAGGAAACCTTTAGGTATTAGTGGATTCACCTTGTCTAATAGGATCATTCAGGGAAAATTAATCTAATTGAGCTTGTTTTGTGAACAAATAAATGTCACTTAGTGCGACTGAAGATATAACCCATGTCCTTGGGAATCTCTCACTTAAGACAAGAACATGCAGTAATCACTTGAACTTGGAGAGAAGTCTCTTTAATTGTCTGTCTTCCTTCAGTTCAGGGCATGCCAGATAAGCAGTTAGTGAAGGGGGTCCTTCCTGATTATGCTCACAGAAAGCAAATGACTCCCTGAAAAATCCTTGTTGAAAAATAATGAATACAAACAATGAGACTATCATGTACACTCTCATGTTGAAACTTTAATCTTTGAAAGAAGGGCAATATTATGGGGTGCCTGAGTGGCTCAGGTAGGTGAGCTCCTGAGTCTTGATTTTGACTCAGGTCATGATCTTGCAGTCTGTGGGACTGAGCCCTGCATCAGGCTCTGTGCTGACACCGTGGAGCCTGCTTGGGATTCTCGTTCTCCCTTTCTCTCTGGCCCTCCCCCAATTGTTCCCAAGTGCATGCGTGCACACACACACACACTCTCTTTCTCAAAGTAAATAAACAAACATTAAAAAAAAAGGCCAATGTTATTTGTGTACAATCCTTTTTTTTTTTTTGATATTGAAAACTCTACAGTGACTCTAATTTCAGTTTAGATCAGAAAGCACTAGCATATGGTGTATGAAAACAAAATTAATTATGGCCACACCATCCTTTCTTAGTTCCTTCTCTTCATCATATATTAATCTTCTGGGTACTGTTCTACATGGTGAAATACAGAGAATGAATCACTGTTAATATGCTGTCGCCAGGTTAAAGTACGAGAGAATGTGGAGATGTCAGAAAACAAATCCCAGAGAGGAATGAAACACTGTTTTCCTTAGCTTATGATTATCATACAAATAGACTCCTTCTGAATCTAAATGAAAATGACAAAAAAAAAAAAAACACTTTACATTCACATACACACTGACAAGGATGGAAAGGCAGACCTTCCCAACACCGCAGTCCCGGGGAATTTTCACCACTGCTGGAGTTTCACATGCAAAACCACAATCAGACAACACACTCTCGCTTTGAAACTTGGAAAGTATCTTGTTGCAAAACATTACAGCAGATGACATTTCTTGAATTAAAAGCAAAAATCTGTTATCTTCAACCACAGGGAAAAGTTATTATAAACAACGTATGGAAAAATCTAACAGGCACGTGGAAAGAGGAGTGAAGAAAAAATAACAATTTCTCTAAGTAGAGCTGTGAATGTTTCCAGGATCGAAGACTTAATTTTAGAAATGCCTGGTCACATTCAACTATCAGTTATAATCTCAAGTTGGAAAGGTTATTTTCTAAGCAACAACATGTCCAGAGCTGGCTCTGAAATGACTTGGGTATGTAGCAATGGGACACTCATTACTGAGTAGGGAAAATGCTGTTTTTAAATATACTTGGCAAGGCAAATTCCTAAGCCAATCTAAGATAGTGGAGAAAGGAATGGGCCTGGTGGGCTCTTCTTCCACACCTTCATGTGTACACTTCATGTGTACTTGCCAACAACTAAACATTTTTGGAAATTTTTTTAATTTTTATTTTTGAGAGAGAGAGAGACAGAGCATTAGTAGGGAAGGGGCAGAGAGAGAGAGAGGGAGACACAGAATCCAAAGTAGGCTGTCAGTACAGAGCCTGATGCAGGGCTCGAACTCATGAGCTATGGGACATGACCTGAGCCAGAGTTGGATGTTTAACCAACTGAGCTACCCAGGGGCCCCATTTACATTTGTAAAGACTGAGTTTCAAGAGCACCTGGGTGGCTCAGTTAGGGTTAAGCATCTGGCTCTTGATTTGGGCTCACATCATAATCTCATGGTTTGTGAATTTGAGCCTTGCATCATCAGGCTCTGTGCTGATAGTGCACAGCCTGCTTGGAATTCTCTCCCTCCCCCTCTCTCTGCCCTTCCCCTGCTTGCACACTCACTCTCAAAATAAATCTTAAAAAATAACAACAACAAAATGACTGTGTTCCAGTTTACAATCCTACCTACTCTTTGGCCTCTTGGTTTGGAAGTTAATGAATAGCTTCCAGAGTGAGTCAAATTTGGACTTCATTGGTTATAATCCCTGAGCAAGAATTAAGGCAAATTTATTCTTTCACAAGTTCATCCATCCATTCATGGATTCATTCAAGAAATATTTACTAAACTACTACTACCTGACAGTCCCTGTTCAAGGCAGAATATACAACAATCAAAAAAAAGACAAAAGCCCTGTCTTCATGGAGATTCCATTCTGGTGGGAGAAATAAAGAACAAGGAAAATAAATAGGTTGCATATAGACTTTGTTAGCTCCTGGTAAGTGCTAATCAGAGAAGTAAAGCAAGGGAGGGACCCTGAAGAACTGAGAATTGCAATAGCATATGGGGCGACCAAGAAGGGCTGTGTCAGAGGGTAACACACAAGAAAGGCCCTGAAGGGAGCTAGTGATGCAGTCATGTGGGGATCAAGGAGAAAAGCATTCCAGGCAGCAGAGCCAGCAGGAACCATGGCCAAGAATGTGCCCCAGTGCTCAGAGGATGTTAAGGAGGGCAATGAAGAGTAAGATGTGAAGGGGGTGAAGAGGGAGCAGATCAGACCTGCCCAGCTGAGGGAAGAACTTGGGCTTTGACAGAGTGTGACCAAACTTCTTGGAGCATCTGCAGAACACCGAACATGAATTACGGCACATGCCTCTGATAAGTGTGAAGATTCATTATGACCTTGGCACAGCATCTGCATGTATCTGTCTGAAAAAAACAGTTAGGAGAGCCTAACCATAGGAATGGCCATCCACGCTTCAGCATGGGCTCCCTGAGGGCTGACAGAGCTGGTGAGTCCCTCTTGCAATTAGAGGAAGGCACTGTGCTCTGGAAGTGCCAGGAGTCTTTGCTAATCCTGAGAGCTTTCCTGGCTGGGGCTAGGGCTCTGAGCAGCCTGTTCAAAGTCCAGCTCTCACAATGCAATTTACTTCTTAAGGTGGGGGAGGGGCAGGTCAGATGATGACAGCGCAGTCTGTCCCTGTCATGTCTGACTGGCAGTTATAACAGATGGATGGCTTGACATTTTTTAAAAGAAGCCAGTGTCTCCCTACCAACGTCCTTTTAGAAACGAGTACATTTTAATGTTTAACAGGGCACTGAAAAAGAACCACCTGAGATTCCTCTCTCTGAAAAAGGGCTAACAATGGGTTTCACACATAGAGAAGCTCCCGGAGTGCATCACAGTGTGGACTTAAAAACACACTTGTCCTGACACAGAACTGAGGATGCCAGGAAAATTAAAGCCATAAAGGGTAAGGAGTTATTTGTTCAGTATGAATCAATAAAAACGAAATGAAGTACTTCAAAAATTGAACCAAAAGGCCACAGGAAGTGAGCTGTGACAGACAGACCCTGCCTACCTTGAGATGTGACATGTCACACCTCTTGTATTCCCAGGACCTAGCACAGTACCTGATGTAGAGTTTCTCATACATGTTTGTTGAATTAATTAATTCACAATTAGTACATAAGACAAGGTACACTATCATCAACTCATTAAAGGCCTGAAAATGTTGAATTTATTTATTTCATCATACTGAATTCATAAGCATACAATCCACTACATTTTTTACATTTATTTATTTATTTTGAGAAAGAGAAAGAGAGGGAGAGAAAGAGAGCACACACGAGTAGGAGAGGGGCAGAGGGAGAGAGAAAGAGAGAATCTTTGAATTGACAGTGCGAGCCCAAGGCAGAGCTCGAACTCATGAACCATAACATCATGACATGAGCCGAAGTCCAGACGCTTAAGTGAATGAGCTGCCTTGGCACCCCATCCCACTACTTTAAAGTTTTATCCTTGATAAGGTTTATAGAAATCTGGAAATCTAGAAATCTTCCTTTATTTTAACTATCAATACAACAGGCTGGCCATCCTTGAAAATAAAGAATCTATGTAGGGTAGTTTAGTAACCTAGATTTGACTGTTGCTTTTCATTCTGAGATATAAAATTCTAATTCTAGAGAACTTTTCCGTAGCTTGCCTAGCCAGACGTTCATCTTGTAGAAGATGTTATTCTAAAACTATTACAGATGAAGTATGTGAGAGTTTTAATATTGTGAAGTATCATGTAAATTACAATTAGGATAGCAATTATTATTCTGACATCTATTAGCAAAGACCAACTCCCATAGTTTTGCTCTTTATGAAAAGTAGAAGGCATTTCCCAAATAATTGCCTGCTTTCTCCCCTACATATAAAATCACATTAATATCAAACATAAGAGAAGGACAGTGTCAAGGCAGTAGAAGGTCACGGTGACATGGTTTAAGCCCTGCCTACATCTTTAACCCTTGCAGTTAATGTTAAGACTTGGCCCAGAATTGATGCTGTAATACACAATGTGCTTTCAAAACCTAGGATAAACTGATTTAAAAAGTGACTAATGACCCTTAATTTTTCTTTATGAACAGTTAGGAAATTTCCAGTACTGTGTACATTCTGACAACTTGCAGACTATGTCAATATAAAATCTGTTTGAATTCCTCAGAGACAAGTCAATCCAGAGATGACATTTTGAAAACAGTTCAAATGTCAAATGGGAGTTTAAACCAAAGCAACTAGTCAAGGAAATTACAGGCATGTTTGGATTTCAGAAAGCTATACATGCTGTTTTGTTACAAAAGGAATTCAGAAATCCCTGTGCAATACAAGTAAGTGACACATATTATCCAAAGCATGTATTTATTCATTCATTATTTCCTTAGAGCATTCCTGTGTGTAAAGGAATTCACTCATTCTTAGAATGAATATCAATTGTCTTACTCCCCTACCTTAGTGCCTGGTACACAGTAAGTGCTCAACAAACACTGAATGTTTAATAAATAGATGAGTAAATAAATGATGAGTTAGTGACAACCTTTTCCCCACTCTGAAGAATCTTATTTTCTTGTACTACAAATTCCAGCACATTGCCTGTACTATGAATGGTCTGAAATTAAGACACTTCTTCGGTTTTCCTTCCTTTTGCTGCAGGTAGCTTAGATGTTGGAAGGCAGAAAAGTATCCAAGAAAGAAAATAAATAAAATTACTGTAGGGAAAACATCCATGTTTTTAGCTGATGGGAGCCTAAATAGACAGTGAAAAATGAAATTGTGTAATTATAGAGAAAACCTAACAACTGTGACCTGTGTCAAAAAGGTATGCCACAGTTCATTTCAAGACAAGGTGACGCCAAGCAAGAACACTACTTTCAAGGTATGTGGACAATTTGAAGGGACACAAATCACTGGGATCCAATGGTCAACAATAAAACCTTCATAGTTTATACACATTATGTAACAGGAATCTTATCAAAAGAAACTTCATTTCTTTTTACTGTCTCTGAGTAATTTTTAAAAAGTGGGCTTTTAAAGGAGTTTGTTCACAACAACTGTTACAACATTTCCTTCCATGGGAATGGGCCAGAGGTATATGGTCCCACCGGTTTTTATACAGACACAGCCTCTTCACCAATGTAGTCAATGCAGGAGAGGAGAAAAACAGAATGCGACTCCTGAAATAAATGCCACAGAGTCTGGCTACTGATGCTGTGGTACTTTCCCTTTGTGGGAGGAGAGCCGTCAAGGTTACCTTTCGGAGCCTAGTGGTTCTCAACCTACTTACTATTCTAATACCTTATTTATATGATGTCTCAGCAGATGAGAAGCAGAAAATTAGAAGGCAGAGCCCTAGAAGAGAGAAGCCTACTGATAACAATGGTGAGTGCTTGGAAAGCTGAGCTCACGTGAGGGACCCAAACATGCTGCATTTGATGCCCACCCCCAGTAATTAACAGTCCAAATGGAAACTCCGTATCCATGACAGGCTACATAATTTGCAGAGCCCAGTGCAAAATGAAAATGCCAGGCCCCTTGTTCAGAAAATTATTAAAAATTTCTGGACAATGACAGCAAAGCATTAAACCAAGCATGTGGCCCTTCTGAGCGCAGGTCCTGTTATGTTTGCATGAGTAGCTGGCCTACAAAGCCAGGGACCTGCTTATATCCTCATGCTCAGTATGCTAAGCTGGAAAAGTAGAAGACACGTTTAATACACTTTGGAAAGTGGTACAGAAATATAGCTTCTTTTTTAAGTTGTTGTTTTGGCACTTCAAATTTGAAATTCAGTTATCTGAGAAATCCACTTTTGTATCATTCCTCCATTTCAGGAGCTACCACATAAGACTAAAATTCCAAAACCCCATTTCAAGGACAAGCCCAGGATTCACCCTCCACCCAGGTTTTGACTTGTTGAAGTGTTTTTATCTTGTGAAGAGCTTGTTTGTTCTTCTAGGTCTGAGGAGTTTCCCATTTCCTTATGTCCCTTGCAGGCCTATGCAGAGAATCCAAAACCCATAAAGGCTTATGAGATCAGAGAGGGATGAGAGCACCAGATAATTTAAGTCATCCACTAGTCGTTGCAACCCAGCAATGCGTTAGTGGAGATCCACTGAAAACATCTCTAATATATCTAAACACACACACGCAAATATAAATCTACCAACTCCATTTGATTAAAGTCTAAGAGTGAGACTTTGAAGACTTTGATTATCAAAGCCCATGTTACACTGAAAGCCATTTCATTGGGCACTAAAACTACTTAAATACTAAAATTACAGAAATATGTCTAAATCTAGTTTTATAATAAACCATTAATAAATATCCCTATTTCCCGGGCATGAACATCATTTCTTCAAGAAGAAAACATTTCTCACTATGACAGAAAACAATTTAACTAAGTAAAAAATGAACAATTTAGTATGTACATAGCCAAGATGAAGTATGTCTTTATAAAATGGGAAATTTTACCGAGAAGAGAATTAACTTAAGTGGTGGGAGGTAAAATTGGATTTGTCTTGCTTAACCCAAGTACCGGCAATGGCACCATATTTAAAAATGGTGCTTTGGCAAAGGCTGAGCGCTGTCGGCATGTAATAGTCTGTTTCTAATGTGATGGATTTATTTTACATCTCCTCGCTCATGTTCTCAGATGTTTTCCTTCCTAAAACAACCAATAAATATTATCACCATTTATTATTGCCAGAAAAAACTCCCATAAAGAACCTTGATATTATTTACTTAATCTCTTCATTTTAAAGCTGTGTGACAAAAGCAATAAATAACAGTGCATGTCGACACGACTCTGGACTATGAGAACTCACAGGGTAGGGTCTTTGCATTACCATCCTTGGACCCTCCCTGCTTAGCCTTGGACCCTCCCTGCTTAGCACGGTACCTGGTATCCCATAGGCACTCATAAAATGCAAACATGTAGTATATATCTGAGACCCTTGACACATTTCACCAGACACGTTCCTCACCAAAATTCAATAAAGGATTCTTTGTAAGCAAATTCTGTTGAGAGGCAAGAATTTTGAATGCATTTAATATTAACTATAATGGTTAATATCTGTTGAACACTTTATATGTACAAGGCTCAGCTAAATGTTTTATAAAATACATGAGCCCATTTAATTCTCACAACTCAGTGAGTATCTCCATTTTACTGATGGGCAACCTAAGCCATAAGAAGTTAAAAACTTGTCCACTGCCATATGGCTGGTGGGTGAGTGAGATGGGGCTCCCAGTGAGAAGGACTCCATGCTTCTCGTGGCTGTACTGAGAGAATTTCATAGGGAGAATTCCTAGAGAGGTGAGGCATAAGCAACGTTGACTAAAATAGTATAATTCCATTTTAACAAGATTGTTGCCTAATTTTTCTGTGGAATCCTACATATATAATTTAAAACAGTAAATATCTATCTAAGAATTAATAATAGAGACAGGGCTTAATCCAAGCACATGCTGGAGATCACACATACTTTAGGTCTTGACCCACAGAATTTCATAAATGAAAGATAAAAAGTGGTGGTCAACGTTCAAACTACTGTAGATGAAAAATCCCAGAAATAATGTGACTAATAAAGACAAATACCTTTCACTGATCTCCCCGCTAATTACCAAATCTACAGGGCTCTTGTAGTTTTTAACCTTTGTGCAGCAACCAACATTAGAGAACATTCCTTTTTTTCTGAGCCTCTCTCCTGACTTGGTTTCTACAGCAACAATATTTCAGGGCCCTTTCCTTTGCACGAAGAGAAACCCATTTCAAACTGCGACAGCAAAGTTATGTGTTATTACTACAAAGTATGTGAGAGAACCTAATGGCAAAGAGCATCTAGTAACTAACACAGAACCAGTCATCAGAAAGTCTTCAGGATCAAGCCTATCAGAGCCTGTCTACCTGTCTGTCTGTCTGTGCCTCAGCTATTTGCTGCATGCAGCCACTGTTTTAGTCCATTCAGGTTGTTTTAACAAAATATCATGGACTGGCTCATAAACAGCAGAAATTTATTTCTCATAGGTCTGGAGCCTGGAAGTCCAAGGTCAAGATGCCAGCGGTTCGGTGTCTAGTAAAGGCCCACTTCCTTGAAGACTGAATCTTCTAGCTGTGTCCTTATAGGGCAGAAAGGGAGAGTAATCTCTTTGGAGTCCCTTTTACAAAGGTGTTTGGCCTATTACTGAGGACTCTGACCTCATGACATCATTATTTCCCAAAGGCCCACCTTCACACATGTGAATTTTGGAGGGACATGAACATGCACCTATGGCTCTCAGGTTTACATCTCCTCAAGAGATTATCTTTGAATCCCCATAAGAGATTCTCAGCAGAGAGAATCTTGATGGAGTGTCAGAGAAGGAAGGATTGAGGGAACTGAGAATAGGGATGATGTTATGGCCTGGACAATACCTGCAAAGTTATTTACAACAAGGTATCTTCTCTGTGAAGGCTGTCCGCACCTCTCACGTTTGCCTCTTCTCAGAGCCACCAAGTCCTGGGTAATATTTTCTACACTGTCCCTGGCATCAGCACCCCCTCCCCTTCTATTTAGTGCCACCGTCCTTATTAGACACTAGGACTATCAGAGGGAGAGATAGTCTGCTCTGAGATGGTCTCAGGGCCATCAACAGCACATGAATACCCTTCTTCATACCAGCTTCCCATCGGTGTTAGGTTGAAATGGAAGCAAGTCGAGGTGGTAATAAGAAAGGCAGTTATAATCTATTAATGATGTCTGTGACAGGAAAACACAGAGTATCAGCATGTGAGTCAGGTACTGATGCTTTTTGACTCTTGTTCTAACTCTTTCATTTACAGGTGAGGATTCCGAGGCCTCCAGAAATGAGGTAAAATTGTCCACTGTTAATAAGAGGAGTTAGTGGCAGAAGCTGGGCCAAAAGGGTGTGCCTGGGTGGCTAAGTTAGTTAAAGTCCAACTCTTGGTTTCCGCTCAGGTCATAATCTCATGGTTCATGGGTTCAAGCCCCATCTGGCTCCACAGCTGGCCTGTACGTAGCCTGCTTGGGATTCTCTCTCCCCCTCTCTCTCTGTCTGCCCTTGCCCCATTTGTGCTGTCTGTCTCTCTCAAAATATATTAATTAATTAAAAATGGTGGGGATTTTTTTCAGTATGGATAACCCAACAACATCTAGGTGGCTCAGTCAGTTAAGCATCTGACTTCAGCTCAGGTCCTGATCTCATGGATCATAGGTTTGAGCCCTGTGTCAGGCTCTGTGCTGACAGCTTAGAGCCTGGAGCCTGCTTTGGATTCTGTGTCTCCTCTCTCTCTGCCCCTTCCTTCCCCACTCAAACTCTGTTTGTCTCAAAAATGAATAAACATTAAAAAATAAACAAATCTAGATAACCCAACTACTGCTACTAAGGCTCTTTCCAAGGCATCTTGCTATTTTTTTTCTTGGTAAATAGATATATATCTAAAATAGGGACAGAGACTTCTAGAAGCCTAAGAGACAGCTCTCTCTTTAGCTCCATCAGAGAGCACTTTTCAGCCACAAGTTAGATAGTCACATATATGGAAGTCAACAGGGCAGAGGGACACAATCTTACAAGAGGAAATTTAATAAATCCATAGGTAAAGTGTTACATTTATTTGTACTTTGAAAACACCAACTTTATAAGTCCTTAATCATACAATGTGGATTCGCTAAAACAAACTTTACACGTGAAAATGACATCATTTAACACATACTGAGAGCTTACTACATGCTGAGTACTTTTCAAACTACTTTATATATATTAATTCATTTAATCTTGCTGGCAAGCCAATTTGATAGTTAGTATAATTATTCCGTTTTCACAGAGGAGGAAACTGAAGCTCAGAGAGGTTATATAATGTGCCCAACACTGCACAGCTAAGAAATGGTGGCACTCACATGCACATGCTTGAGCATGGATCTTTTTGGTTTCTCTCCTTGCCTGCATTATTGTGAAGCCTAACTATGACTATGTATAGCAAAGTGCTAAACAAATATTTGTCAGTTTGCTACAACAGAATCAGAATGCTATCAATAACTCACTACAGGCTGGTTTTGTAATTTTGTTAGAGTTCATGTGCTTTTCTAGAATGATCTACCTCTAGTGAATAATATTTATAGATTTCTGAAACACTTCAACATTTTTGTAAGAATGTCAAGAAGCTAGGAACAAAGTAATTCAAAGATGACAGGAAATGACAAGACTAGAATACAAAGTGGTCACAATACTAAAACTGGACTTTAGGCTTTCAAGGTTAATGGTGACACTACATTTTGTCCTATTGTAGCTTTTCAGGCAGAAACTTTCAGTGCTTTCAGAGAATCTCTTTTAAAAGACTGAGAAATGCGGGGCACCCTAGTGGTTCAGTCAGTTAAGTGTCTGAGTCTTGATTTCAGCTCATGCCATTACCTAATAGTCATGAGATCGAACCCCGCATGGGACTCTGTGCTGACAGTGCAGAGCCTACTTAGGATGCTCGCTCTCTCTATCTCTCTCCGCCCCAGCCCTCCCCTGCTCACATGTGCACACACATTGTTTCTCAACATAAACATTTTTTTAAAAAGACTGAGAAATGACAAAATGAATAAGACAATGAGCTCCTGACTTGTGAGGGACACTGAATGTCAGTGAACAGTGACTTCCAGGTAGCCCCACAGGCCCCGAGGAGCATGAAAGCTCTACCAGAGGATGATCTCCCAGAAGTTCTATAATATTTAGAGTGATGTAATGTCACACCAGTCTCTCATCAAAACCCCAACCCATTTAGAACCACCAATTAAATAAATTTAACTAGATCACAACTGCAAAATAAACAAAAAAGGAACTGTCTAACTACAGTCAGGCTTGACGGGTGTAAAAATCACTAATAACATCTGGTCTAGTAAGCAGAGTGCTGCACTAGGGGTCAGGATCTTCGGCTCTTCCCACTACCTCACCCCCTTAGGAGAGCTCAAACTTCCATCTGTTCCCAGCGACTGTACCTTCTAGCAGTTTGCTACAGCTGCTGTAACAAAAAACCACAAGCTACAGCTGAAGCTAGAAGTCCAAACTTAGGGTCTAGGTAAGGTCATGCTCCCTCTGAAGGCTCTGGGGGTGGGGATTGGATCCTTCCTTGTCTTTTGCTGGTTTCCAGTGGTTGCTGGCAATCCTTGGCATTACCTGGTTTGTGGCAGTATGATGCCAATGCCTCTATCTTCACATGGCTATCTCCTCGGTTTGTGTCTCTGTGTCCATATTTTCCTCTCCCAATAAGGATCCTGGATAGTTAGAAACCACCCTAATTCAGTGCGACCAAATTTTCACTTGATTATATCTGCAAAGACCCTCTTTCCAAATAAAATTACATTCATAAGCATAGGAAAATTAGGATTTCAACATCTTTTGGGGTGGGGGGACACAACTTAACCTGTAATACACCTGTTTCTACAGTGTGTGTACAAATCATCTGAAAGATTTCTCAGCTTCAAAGTTCTAGGGTTATGACTGTGTTTCTCTAGTTTGCTCCCATTTTAAAAATTAGATAGCCTTTGCCTTTAGTATTATGGGTCATTAGACAAATCCTTGCTCTGCGCTGACCAGCTGGGTGACCCTGGCAAGTTGCCCTGCAGCCCAGAGCCCCACTTCCTTTCCAGGCTTGTGGTGGGAGCTAAAACCACCAGCATGGCTGGGGCACAGAGCAGACCTGTGCTTTGTGTGAAGGTTCCTCTTCCCGTCATACCTGGGAGAGAAAGGCACATGCCCAGGCAGTATCCCTAACAGTGGCGGGGAAGAGTGCAGAGAAGCAAGCAGCAGTTTCAATTAAAATTCACTGTTTCTCTTGACAGAAGAAAGTAATAAACCAATGCAGTAAATTAGTGCTTCAGAATTAATGCCAGATAGAAGGAATAAAAGAAGAATTTATGACCTTAATCAATCTCTTTTTTTAATGCATATATATACTACTCTATCATCTGCTTTATTTACTCCCTCCCAAATAATCCTCAGCAATTTTCAGTGCAGCTATGCCAACAGCTGAGTCCCAGGGGCAGGCTGGATATCTAGGAGCCCCACCTCTCGCCCCTGCCCCTTCTCTGTGGGTTAGCAGGACAAGGGAGCAGCCTGGAAGACTGAGCAACCCTACCAGCCACACTGAATGACCTGCCCCCTGCCCCCTGGGAGGCACCTTGTAGGGGGGCCGCCTACACAGCTGGTGGGTCCCCAACCAGGCAGAGGCATCATTCTCTTTCCTCCAGGTCCACCTACTTGGGCCTCTCTCCCTTTTACCAAATTTCCCCATTCCTCACTGTCATTCAGTATTATGAAGTCCTTTTCCCAAGTAACAGTTGCATTAACTCAAAGATCTCGATGTCCTAAATGGGAAAAATGCATAATGTTGCCTAAGTAGCAATCCTGTCAATTGAAACTTGACTTAATTTGGGGGAAAGTGGAGGTTAAAGATTTCCTTCCTATTACAGATGGGGGCACCAGTTTCCATTTAGCTAACACTTTCCAATCCTATGATGTATCCAAAGATGGTGATCTGGGATGCTGGTCTAAGTCCCCACAAATGTACCAGTTTTGGGGGGCTTGTGAATGAACACTGTATACGTACAAGGGAGGCCAGAGACCTCAGAGAGGCTTAATCTAGATACATGACTGCAGAATCCTCAAGGAGGTCAAAAGGATTTTTTTTTCTTTTTCATTCACCTTTATTCCAGGGAAGGAACAATCCCCATATTTATCCATCTGCAGGTTGACATTAAGCAGAAACAGGATTTGAAGCTGTGTAAGCATTCAAGGGAAAAAGCCTGGAGCCCCAAAATAATCTCTTCACGCTGCCTTCTGAAGAATGCTGTTCCAAACTGCCTCTGATGACAATTTTGTTACAGCCACATCCTCTCCAAAGACAGAGGAGAGAGAAGAATAACTTAATCCACATTCACTCTGTTTGAAGTTTTGTTATTGTTTTGTTCTTCTTTTTCTACAGGATTTGATTTCAAGTATTCATAGAGCCTTTAACATACAAAGAACCTAGCGTCAGAGGGAATTAAGAGTCAGCTTTATATTTTTCCCATATTTACTTTATTTCATTTTATTATTATTAATGATACATATGTGTATATATAGGTATAGATGAGCACACTACTATTTTTTTTTTGGTTAACAATACCATCACCTCTCCATAACCAATCATTCATTTTGTACAGGATGCTTCGGTAAGGGCCATATAGAGAAGATTCCTACAAAATATTCCACATTCATTCAGTGATTCTCAACGGGGGCAGTTTTACTCCAGGGGGACATTCAACAATGCCAGGAGGTATTCTGACCATCACAACTATTGTCCTACTCAATCATGCATAGGACAGCCCAGACCACAAGAGACTTGTCCAGTCCAAAATGTTGACAGTACTGAGGTTAAGAAACTCTGGAAATTAGCACTGACACTCATAGCCAAGCATGCAAACAAAATCAAGCCAGAGAAAGAAAAGCCACAGTCCACAATAGGAAAGAACATATTCTGCCCTGCGAAAGCCAGTCCTGACCAAGCCCGTTGCACCCTCAGAACCCACCGGACCCTGCAGCCCACAGTCGTGAGTTGATCAAAATGGGAAACCCACAGCCTCCCAGGGAACATAATGACAGTGCAGAAAAGTTCCCTTTGTCCTTGTTCATTTGGAGCACATTCACAGGGATGCAAAGGTCACCGCTGAATTTAAATAACCCCCCTGTGATAAATCTGCATGAGCCCGATTTGTTCTACTGGACTTGTTGGATTAAATGAACACAATTTAATGTTCTATAGGACAAGGCCTCCTTTCATGGCTGAAAGAAAGAGCGAGGGTGATTTACAGTTTCATACATACTCATTCGCTGCATTATCTGCTTTGTGCCTGTACTTGTGAATATCAACTCATCATCTAGTGGCCATTTCTACCCATTCAGAAGAATTTAGTTTTCCATTAGGAAGGAATAAGGAATAAGAGATGGTAACAAGATTTTTCTATAGCTTTCACTTGGAAGAAAAAGCACTAATATTTGTACCCTCATCCCTCACCTTGTGTGATTTTTCCTTTGAATCCCTGGTTTTATACATAAAGCAAGGTTTTGTCTGTTTTCCAGGAAAAGGTAGTTTTCTAAGCTGATTACCACCAATCAGGGCTATGTATAAACATTAGGATTAGGTTACTTAAGATAATAAATTATTTTCGAGTACCACTATTTTACTAACTAATGACATACTAACATCAAAGATTTGTTTATTCATTAAAGTAGGTTTGACCTCCACTTAGTAACAACTTCCCCTTGCATTCTACGTATTGGGAAATAATACAAGTGTATCCAAACATTATATAACCCAGATTTTTATTAACCGCAAGTCTAAGGAATCAGTGATGTTTTCCTCACAGTTTATTAAAGAGGCTGGATTTTCATTTCTCCGCTTCATAAAACACAAGGGATAAGAAAGGTTATGAGAGTTGATTTTGGGGGTGGGTAAAGAGGGGACTTTGAATCCGCAGTCACACCTCAGAACCCCACCACCGTGAGGCAAGGGAGTGTGGGTAAATTACACGGCGGCCCCTTCATCCTCAGCTGTTATGTCTCAGCCCTGTGTTATCTCCCCCTCTTGTTTCTTTTGGGGGACTGAAGTCTAGGCCTTGCCCACCAGGCTCTCCAGGGAGTGCACATCAGCCTCCCCTAGGAACTTGTTGGAAAGGCAAGTTACCAGGTTCCACCTCAGAAATCTGCAGCCTAACAAGACTGTCAGATGATTATTATCATGCTAAAATGTGGTCTAGACTTTCCCCCCTGTGACCCCTCCTGCTTACATACCCACCATGTCTTAGTACCATATGCCCAAAGGCAGGCTGATTATATTTGGGGTTGAGTAAAAAACTTCGGACATCCAGTATTTTAATAAGCTACCCCACCAATTTTAATAGGGAAAAGTGTCTAAATCCAAAATATCTAATAGCAATAGATGAGAGTAGAATTTGAAGTATTCCTTATGGCAGACATACTTTTGAAGAGGATTTCGTCCTCTCCACCTACCTGGTGGGCAGGGAAGGTAACCAACCAGCTCATAAAGTACATTTCAGTCAGGTTTATCCCAAGATGCTCAAAAGGAAAACAGAATTCAGCTCCATCACCACTGAAATATAGGTGGAGATGTCAACGACCAAAATATGGGCCAAAGGGAGACATCGCAGGTGCAGGAAGGAATTCAGAAAGCCAGTGCCTTGGACAATTAAGCAGCAGAAAATCTGGAGAAAGCAAGGATCACGTTCAGATACAGGCTCTCAGCAGCATATGCTAATCCTGGAGGCACGTTTGACAGAGGCGAAGGAAGACATTAAAGGGATCTTTCTTATGTATGTTTTCTCCTGTCTAAAACTATTATTTTAAGTTGGTCTCTAAAGAGAAAGTTACACAACCCAAGGTTTTAAAAATCCAAATATCACCAAACTAAAAGCCAAAAGAAAAAGAAACACACATTTGTTACTTCTAATGTCTTAGAACACTCCAGACATTTAGGAGTTTTTAAAAATTCTTTTTCTATGGTATAATGCCTCTCAAACCAGCTCAAGTAGCAGCAGATGGGCTTTCAAGGTCAGCGCAACTTGTTTATATCCCCTCAGTAGTTTTCTGGCTTCTCTCTGCAGATGGATCCATTCTGCTGGGCCCACTTCAGGTCTGCGAAGTCCTTGTCCCAGGCCCCCTCTGACATGTTATGTTACCCTGTTCACACCTTCTATTCCAGAGAGTCTGACCCTTCATGTCTTTGAAACTGCTTTATATTCTTGTTAAAGTACATAGTATGTGTGACAGTCCTGTTTTTCCCATGAGAATAAAAATCCCTGAGAAACGGTCTTATGTTTCTGTTACATCTCTCACCCTGCAACAGGTGGAGTCAACAGCAATCGAGGGGTGCCTGGGTGGCTCAGTCAGTTAAGTGTCCAACTTCAGCTCAGGTCATGATCTTGGAGTTCATGAGTTCAAGCCCTGAAGGGAGCTCTGTGCCAACAACTCAGAGCCTGGAGCCTGCTTCAGACTCTGTGTCTCCCTCTCTCTCTGCCCCTCCCCTGCTTTTTCTCTCAAAAATGAATAAACAAACAAAAAAACCCCTAAAAAATTGGCTGCTTGGGTGGCTTAGTTGGTTAAGTAAGCGTCTGGCTTCAGCTCAGATCATGATCTTGCGGTTCATGAGTTCGAGCCCCAAGTGGGGCTCTGTGCAGAAGGCTCAGAGCGTGGAGCCTGCTCTCGATTCTGTGTCTCCCTTTTTCTCTGCTCATCCCCAACTCATGTTCTATTTCTCTCTGTCTCTTAAAAATAAATAAATTCCAAAAAATGAAAATGAAGTAAATTTGTATTAGAAAATAAATACCTTAAAAAAAACCTCTGTGAATGAAACAGCAGCAGTAGACAATAGCGCACAACACACTTTATAAACTTGAATGGAAGGTTCCAGTGTTACACACCATGTAGTGAGGAAAAACATCGCTGCCTTTTGAGTAAGCCTTCCTCAAAATACCATGGGGCTGTAAAGCAGGATGTGTGCAACTTACACAAACTTTATTCTAGCAGAGAGTACAGAGTGATTAATAACAGTAACAATTTACAAGTAACATCTATTGAGTGCTCTGCTAAATGCTGGCATGCTTGCATTGTGCTAAGTGGTTTCCATCCTATAGATGTGACTAAAATAAACATTCTAAAACCATAGAGGAATCTCTCACACCTGTTTCCCAATTGAGCCTGGACGATTAGTCAATGGCCAGCTTGGATTTTGTTACAAGGGCTGGAAGGAAGCACTGGAGTTCCTGCTTACCCAAAGAGGAGAGGGCACAGCAGCCTGGTGGGTGTCTCCCGCTCACAACACGTTGGTAAGGCTCCACTACCAGCTAAGACAGACATGTACAAGGAAGTGGCATTAGACTGATTTCAACTGCTCAGCCTCGAATGAATCAAGGGGTCTCTGTGCAGCTCAGAAAGGACCTCAGAGTGTCACAGGTTTTGTTTCTCCTCTTAAGCCATAGAAATCACTGAAGAAGGTCCACAGACTACTGATTTTATGTGGTTTTAGGTCTGATAGGGAAAAATGACATTTTGGGATACAAATCAGTGCTCACCAGAAAAATCTCTCTCCCTTCCTGGGTGTGAGACATCTGTTAAGTGCTGCAAGCTGTGGACCGTACAGACTGACATGATCTGAGTATGCATTAATCATTTAAATCTTATTTATTATGTAGCACATTGCCCAAACACAATGACACCCTATATAAATTTCAGCTCTACCACAAAGGAAGGGATAAAGGTCAGTCTACATCCAGTTGCAAAAATCTAAGCAAAGATCTTTACTAAATATACTGGATGGGTCCGCCTCCCCTTTCATTACGAAAAAGTGGCTTTAGAAAGACAGGAAGAAATCCTAAAGCATAATGTGTCTCCGTAGTTTGTTGAGTTGACTAAAGATTACTGCATAGGCACAGACACATCACCAGGCCTGCAGTTCTGTAGATCATAAGAGACATATGGAGAGGATTAACATGACTCTTACAGAGCTCTGTCGCTCACCAGCACCTTCACACCCACCACAACTTTCAGTCTTCATAAGGAAACCCTGTGAAGGAAGCAATGTCATTTTCATTTTACAGATAAGCACCTGACATCCAAGGAGAGTAAGTGATGTGGCTGTAATCAGAGTTAAGGAAGACTGGATGGGGTACTACCTTTTTAATTTTTTTATAGTTTCAATGCCCTAGGCACTGTGCTAAGCATTTCACAGAGGATTCCCATATGCCTGGCAACAATCTTTCCTTACTGAAAACTGAAGTTCAAAGAGGTTCCATAATTTTTCTGAGTTCGCAAAAGCTGGTGAGGTCAGGAGTATCTGATTTGGTTTGTTTCCCCGCTGTGGTTGAGCATGATTCCCAGCTAGCAAGTGCAGCACCGCAATTTAAAAACCAGAACTTGTAACCCAAATGTTACCTCCTCCAGGAAGCACTCCCTGATTATCACTCTTGCCAAGATCATGTTGAGTGAAATTCCTCCAACGTGATCAATTATTGTCCTCCTTAACAATATAACAAATATTTACTAGTTTGTTAATTTCTTATATCTTTGGGTACTAAAAGGATTGGACCATATCCTAAGTTTATAGCTCTATTTATAAGACTTGTGTTTGGAGACTAGAAGCCACCATAAATGTTTGGTGAGTGAAGAAGTGAATAACAAAATCCAGTGTTTTCTTATCATGTGTTTGAGAATTACAAAGTAATGCTATGGATTTAAACAATCAGAAAAGTTAGATTAAAATGTCCTTCCTGGCACAAATGATTTTTTAAAATCTGTGGCAGGAACACAGATATTATAAATGTGATTAAGGGCTTTTGTACGCACCATAGGTCATTGGTTAAATTGTGATAATACAGGGATTTCTGACAGTTCATGTAAACTTGTAAAAGATATACAGAAGACAGCTTTAGTTACAGGAGTCTATAGGTTCTTCTCTGCATATAATGTGTGACCTATGTTCTTCACATCCAACCCAGATTCTTCCCTGTAACGTTATGCCAAAATATTTTCAGCAGTAAGTAGAAAAGGAGGACAGTTGAAACATCTCTTCTACTGTGTCTTTTAACCTATAAACAACAGGGTGGTTGGCTCACCATGAACGACTCAAGTAGCAACAGAATCAGAGGAAGACAGAATGTGATTATGTTTCAGATTCCATGGAGGCTATGAATTGTGAAGATTACTGTATCCTCCATGTGTTTACTATGACACCTTGTCTTTGTCCTCTCTCTCACTTGACCTTTTAAAGTGCCTGAATTCATTTCTCTGTCACCATACTCCACACAGCCCTGAGCTGCAGTGAGAAAGTGAATCATAGCTTCCCTGCACAGATCAGGAGTCTCGCAGATGGTTGGGCAGCTTCCCCTACTTGACACGGCTCTGGAAGGTTGGGCTGGCCTCCAAATCCCTGAGTCTTCTCTGTTAAGTTCCAGAGGGCTTCAACCAGATACTGATAGCTGATGGCCACTCTTTATCTAATAATGAAATGCAAGTCAAATACTGATTCAACACCATTAGAATGCGAGGCTCTGCCTAATGAGATGACGAACCTGCTCATAACTAGAGAAAATCAACTATCTCCAAAAAACTTGGCATTATCTCCAAATTATATTCATTGAAGCTGACATTCATAAAATGCATGGGGTCAGCTGTATGTTTCCACTGTAACAAACAGAGGCAGTAGAAAGAACCACCAGCTCCATCAGTAGTTTGTTAGGAATGCTGAGTATGTCCACACCAGCAAACATCAACTAGCCTAACTTATGACCACTGTCAATGGACTTGCCCAGCGTGAAACAGTAATAGCATCTGCTTTACAATCTTCTAAGTTTCAATTAACTCAAACTCTACCCATCCCAACTCTCACTGAGTGTTTGACTCTCCCACTCAGATCTCAACAAGGCAAATCACAGGAGAAACAAGAAATGTCTGAGACCTTTCCAGTATATGTACTTGTCTCAGAATGCACACACCTGCCTCTTCTGAGCCTTAGCCAACAAACTATGTTGTCAGTACAATTTTTTAAACAAAAGACCTGAAAATTTAAAGGTGGTACATTTTATGTACAGATTGAGACACTGGAAGTTTTTTCTAAACTTTGATACTTCACTCTTCGGTAGTATAGGAATCACAAAGCATCTGGGGCTTAAATTTATAGCAAGCCAAGTCCAGCAAAGAAGAAGTTCTTACATGTAGAGCTTATCCACAGAACCCCAGCATGGGCCAGGTTACTCTCTCCCAAGAAGGACAGCAGGGATGACTGGCCTCCTGAGTGGCCTGGGAACCACTTTTTATTATTGTGAGTGAAGCAAATCTAAAGCTTTCTGTGAAAGCCTCTAATTTCTATTATATTACTTCATCTTGGTATCAGCTAAAGTTAACGCACACCAGCCAGAACAAACCAGGTAGAACACACACCTCTTCAGAAACTACCTCCAGGAAAATAAAAAGAGAGACATTGTTCCCCACACAATAAAATAAGTTAAGGGGAAAAATAAAATAATACAAATAAGCAAGTGTCAGCTGATGGATTTAAAAGCTGGACAACCAATGAAAAAACAAGTCAGATGAGCATTCCCTTACCTGTTTTGGTGTTGATGGCAAAAAAATTCTGGGGATTCCCACTTGTAATCCGGTATGTCAGTTTCTCATTGGAACTGGAGTCTGGATCCTCAGCCTGGATCTGAATGACAGATACATCCTTCGGAGAGTTTTCCATGACAGCAGGATAATAGATAGGTTCTGAGGTCAGTGGGGCATTGTCATTCACATCTTCAATTTCAATGTAGACCTCAATGGTGGAATAAAGTGGAACCACGCCCCGGTCTGTGGCATACACGGTCAGCCAGTATGACCCTGTTGTCTCTCGATCAAGAATGTCTGCTGTAGAGATGACTCCTGAAAGAGTAGAGAGAACATGACTGCTATAGCAAACTGAAAGAAACAGAGATGAAGTAAATTGCTCCAAATTCGGGGGGAGAAGGGGGCTATGGTTAGTAACCTTGGCATTTAAAAATGTCCTTAATACAAGATTCAATTAAGATGTTTCTCTTTACAGAAGAAAATTAGTTTCCACATAACCTTATTAAATAGTTCCTCTACCATTTGAAAAGTCTAATTACATTCACAAATACTTTATTTGAATTTGAGGGAACAGACATATTTCAATACACATGCACAGACACACACAGAGAGGACAATAGGGGACCATGGGAAAAGAGGAGACCAGAGGTCGGAACACTTCTTGTGATGCATGGGAAATCAGGGCGATATCAGGTCAGTATCTCCATTTGACCCAATCTTGAGTTTATTTCCCATGCAACTCAAAGCTCTCCCAGGGCAAATTACTTTATCTGTTCGTTCACAAAAAATGAGAAAGACCTTTCAAATGTTCTTTGGCCAGGAAGGATGGAAAATATTTTGCATGCAAAGATATAAGCCTCCTTCACACTGTTTCCCTAAAAACCAAAATGTCAGAGTTATTCCAAAAGAATGAGAGAAATTATAGAAGCATACTTTCTTAACCCCCCTCAAGAACTCTACAGAGGGTGCTAAGGAAATTCTGAACTACTCTGAGAGATACTCATGGACAATCATCTTAAATTAGAAGCAGGAAAATGCCCAATCTCTTCCCTTCACCTTTCCCATTTCATGGTGGAAACAAGTGCCAACCAGGAAATCAGATGTCTGCCAGAAAAGCTGGAAAGAAAACACAGTGCTCTTTAATATCTTCACAGCCCTCACTCAAATCACCAGGCTACTGAAACTTACTAGAGGAGCACCTAAGCATTTTCACTGTGGTGGGGAACTTGGGCTTGGTTTATAAAATCTCTAGCGGCAGTCAGGATGCTTGTGGAAGCATGCAATTTGTGTAAATTCTTATACCCAAAAAGGAAGCCATGGGAAAAGTCAAGAAATAGTTCTCCGATTCTGGCCTGAATCCTCTATTCTTTGAATTCCCATTAAACTTTAGACTGTATTAGGCACACAGTTTGGCCTACAAACCCTGTGTAAGCAAAATGCCAAGTACAGCAATTGGAAGAGACAAGGGAATCTGTCCAGAAACAGTGAAGTTGGAATTCTCAAAGTTGCCCCCAACTCAGAAAGGCTAAACTATTCAAAAGGAGAGAACCTAACTGATGGTGAAGAGTTAGCTCCAAAATTATCCAGCTAAGAACCCTGCATGGTGTTATGCAACAGGACAAAAGATAATCTTTTTAAAAAAGATTTTATTATTAAGTAATCTCTACACCCAATGTGGAAATCAAATTTACTCCCTCAAGATCAAGAGTTACATGCTCTGTTGACTGAACCAGCCAGGCACCCCAATACAAGATAATCTTAAATCTTCTCATTGGAAATGTGTAAGACATAATGGGTTTCTATAGATTCATGGGTGTTACCTCAATGTTAAAATAGAAATGCCAACATGGCATTAGGAGGACAGATAGTAGATAACAGAGTAGGGAGAAAAGCAGGGATAGTAAAACACAATGAGTAAAAACATAATGCTATCTGTCCATTCTCTAAATGAGTGACATGCTGCCTTATAAAATGGGATGAGACAGAACAGAATGTCAACATGACATTAAGGTTCAGAGAGGCTAGAGGGCCAGAGACTGGGTCAGGCACGATCACCAGAGGTGATCAGGGTTCAGGCCTATCACAGACACCATATCCAGCTTTCTGGAACACTCACAGACATGAGCCAACATGCAGACATGGGGTTCACTGGCACCCACGAGGATGAGAGCTTTTCAAGTCAGAGGATGGTCAGGCAACATGAAAGCAAGCAGTGTCTGGAATGGAGACAAAGAATAGGCTGGCAGGATCTGGGATGCAGATCGGTTTCAAAGAATGCTCTAAAGATGCATAGGAAGCACTGGGAGGCTGGAAAGCACGTCTTGCATGAGATCTGTCAATTCAGTTCATAAGCATCTACTGGACCCTGTGCTGGACACTGGAGGAAGAGTGATAACTGGGAGAAGACTTCTGTCTTCAGGGGACACATAGTCCTGCTGAGAAGACAGATCTCTAATGAGATCTGCTCTAAGGGGAAAACTGCAAAGCCAACAGCCAGGAGGACTGTGTCTTCTCTGGTTTGTACTGGTTTGGACTGATATACTAGGGGAGGGCAAAGAACCCAGAACCTGAAGAGGGTAGGAGGGAAGTGAAATAGCATTTACTGAACATTTATAATGTGCTGTGAAGCCTGCAACACAGCTTCTCTATAATATGAGCTTTATAACTGTCTTCTATGGATGGGTCAGGAAGTCTCAAGTGTGAGTACGTAACCTGTCAAAGGTTGAAGGGCTAATTGTAGAACTCAGGTCTGTCTGCTTCAAATGCTCCTGGATTTACTATTTGGTAAATATACCTGCTTGGTAGAGTACTACCTGTTTGACCATGGACAAGGTGTTTAAACCAAGGAAGCCTAGCTTAACTACCCATATCCCAGTGTTGTGGTGATCATGTAATTAAATGTATGTCAAAATTTGGCAAACATATTTCAGAATCATTCTTGTCATTTTGTCCTCAAAATTGTAAGCAAAATGCTTACAACACAGTAGATGCTGGGAATATGTTATGTAAATGTGAATCAAAAGCAACACTGAAAGCCTTGTAAAGGGTAACCACGTTGCAAAGCAAGGGACATTCTGAGAGGAGAAACTTTTGGCTGGACTGTTGCCTTAGATTTTTTTCTCTTCTCTGGTCATACGGCATTCTTGCATAGTCTTTGTGACTTGCCCATGACATACCTTTTTCTGAAAATAATTGGCCTATTTGGGAAACAGTAAAAGAGGTCCACTGAAAAGAGAACATAACACAATAAGAAACAAAACCAAAGAAATTGGGTCAGTTTTGTTTGTACCTTGCCTGATTATCTACTAAGCATGCACTCATGTGCACTCACATGCACGAATAAGCACATGCACGTGTGCGCATGCACACACACACACACACACACACACACACATACACACACAGATATGTAGAACTGCTTTGTAATCTCTGGAAGTCACTTAATTCCCTTTTCTTGTACCTGTCAAATTGGAAAATAGTATGTCACAGGCTTTGGAGATTAAAGGCTATTGAAGAGCGCCTGGGTGGCTCAATTGGTTAAGTGTGTGACTCTTGATTTTGGCTCAGGTCATGATCTCATAGTTCATGGGACTGAGCCCCATGGCACTGACAGCCAGAGCCTGGGTGGACAGAGCCTGCGTGGAATTCTCTTTCCCTGTCTCTCTGCCCCTCCCTTGCCCACACATGCTATCTCTCTCAAAAATAAATAAACATTAAAAAATTATTTTAAAAAAAGACTTTGAGAAGTCCTTGGATGAAAGGCATACACTAGTGCCAATTAAAATATATGAGTGAAATTTTACTCTATATTTTCATAAAGGATCAGATATGTCGTCTAGAAATTATAATTCTTTCCCATTAAAATAAAATATTTACCACTATATTTACTCACTAACTAGAAGTGGGAGTGAGTATCTTGGAACTTAAGTGTTCAGATATCAGTCCAATGGTCTAAAATTTTGAGGACAAAATGACAAGAATGATTCTGAAATATGTTAACAATTATTCTATGATTCATCCAAGGCTCTGTATTAAGAAAACAAATGCCCAGTGACAGCATTTTCTCACTTTCTACTATGTTCTCATAGCTAATTATGACCTACATGGTCAGAACTAAAAATGTAAGCCTACATGACCTTTCCTGTTAAGCAAAAACTCACTTTTGAGATTGCCCAAAGATCACCAAACCTTAGTCACGAGCCCTTAGTTTTGTGATAACCACCGTGCATTACTTTCTTAAAACTGAGATGTAAGTGAGAAACAATAGAGTACACAACCCATGAAACTATTGCCACAATCAAGATAACAAATATAACCATTATCCCTCACAGTACTCCCCTTCCCATTTTAATCCCAATGAAAAATAGTCCCCAATTTTCCCTATCTCTGGGCAACTAGATGAGCTTCCTATCACGACAGATCAATTTGAATTTCCAAGAACTTTATGGAAATGGAAATCATACAGGATGCACTCATTTGTATGGCTTCTTTCACTCAAAATAATTATTTTGGGGTTCATCCATGTCATTGTGTGTATATATATATACACACAATGACATATATATATATATATATATATATATATATATCACTGCATCATCCCTTTTTATTTCTGAGTAATATTCCATTGTATGAGTATACCAAGATTTGTTTCAATCATTGACTTGTTCATGGGCATTTTGATTGCTTTCCATTTTTAGATACTACAAATAAATATCTTAGAACACTCCTATGCGAGCGTAAGTACTTTCATTAGTCTTGAGTAATCATCTACAAGTAGAATGGCTATATTACATGACAGGTACATGAGTGCGCCATTTTACATTCCCACCAGCAGTAAATGTAGAATGTTCCTGTTGTTAAACATCCTCACTTTTGGCATACTTTCCATGGTCAGTTTCCTTCAGTTTGGACGTTCTAATGCTATGGAGTGGCAGCTTGTAATTTTAATTTGCATCCTCCTGCTGATATTGAGCATCTTTAAAATCGCTTATTTTCTTTTTTGAAACATTTATTTTACTTTTTGAGAGACAGAGCAAGACAGATGAGTGGGGGAGGGGCTGAGAGAGGCCGGGGGACACAGGATCTGAAGCAGGCTCTAGGTTCTGAGCTGTCAGCATAGAGCCCAATGCAAGGCTGGAACTCACAAACTATAAGATCATGACCTGAGCCAAAGTTAGATGCTTAACTGACTGAACCACCCAGGCACCCCCAAAAGTAACTATTTTCAATCTGCATGTCTTGTTTGGTTAAATGTTCAGATAGTTTATCCATTTTTCAGACTAGAGTGTTTTTTTTCTTATTACTCAGATTTAAGAGTTGTTTATATGTGACTTACAGTGCTTTATCAGACATGTGATTATCAAATATTTTCCTCTAGGCTGCAGCTTGTCTTTTCATTCTCTTAATAACAGCCTTTGAAGCACAGAAATTTTTAATGTTAATGATATTCAATTTCAAAAATTTTTTTATAGATCATGCTTTTGGTGCATCTAAGAAATCACTGCCTAATCTGAGGTCACAAAGATTTTCTCCTACATTTTCTTCTGTAATTTAATAGTCATAGGTTTTATATTTATATCTCTGATCAATTTTGAGTTAATACTTATATATGATGCAAGATATGGATCTAAGTTTTTTTTTAATGTATGTAGATGTTCACGGTTCCAGCTATATATATTTAAAATATGGTCTTTCCTCCACTGAGTTGCCTTTGCATCTTTGTCAAAAATAAATTGATCACATTTGTATGAGTCCATTTTTGGATTCATTCTGTTCCACTGATCCATTTTGCTATGTTTGCATCAATATCACATCGTCTTAATTAATGTATCTTCATTTCAAGTAAGTCTTGAAATTAGGAAGTGTTAACGCCTTCAATTTTGCTCATCTCTTACAAAGTTGTTTGGGCTATTCCAGATCCTCTGTGTTTCCATATGAAGTGTAGAATCAGCTTTACAGTCCATATAAAATTTAAGAAAACCTATTAGCATTTTAACTGGGATTATGTTAACTCTATAGATCATTTTGGAAAGAACTGACATCTTAACAACTTTGAGTTCATTGATCCATGAAAATGATCTATCTCTCCATTTATTTGTCTTCTTTTATTTCTCTAAATAATGCTTTATAGTTCTAGTACACAGATCTTGTACATCTTTTGCCAAATTTATCTCCCAGCATTTCATATTTTTATTGCTATTATAATGTTATTTTAATTTCAATTTTAATTGTTTGTTGTTTATATATAAAATATGATTGATTTTTGTTATGTTGATCTTCTATCTCACAGCCTTGTTAAACTCACTTATTAGTTGTAAGGAGTTCTTATAAATTCTATATAATTTTTTATATAGATGATCATATTACCTCCAAATAGGAACGCTTTTACCACTATCATCAGTACCAACACCTCTATACCTATCACTGTTTAATCATTGTGTGCCTAGAACTATAACAGGTACGGTAAATGCATTCTTCATTAAAATTTCTAAACCTTTCATTCATTACGCAAGTATCTATTAATGCCAAGCACTCATGAAGCAGTTACTATTTTTATTCCCTTATTACAGATGAGAAGACAGATTTAGGTTAAGTAACTTGCCAGTGATCACTCAGCCAGTAAATAGAAAATCTAGTTCTCAAACCTTGATCTGTCAAATTCAAGACCAGTTGTCAACCAAAACATTATACTGTCTTCTTAATCCATAAAGATATCAAATCCAGAGTATTTCATGTCCAAAGATATTTTTTCCTCTGAGTTATTAATTGAGCAAACCATATTAAGTTAATATTATACCTTCCTATTTGATATCTCCATATTGACTGTAAAAAATTATAAAAAAGGTACTTCTTGGTCTATCCTTATAGAATATTTAAAAAAGGATCAATTCTATGCAAAAAGCATCTGTTTGTTTTGATGTATAAAAAAATACATTTTCTTAGTCCATTAATCTACACAGTTCTATAGTATTGATCTCTACAAAGAAGCCTCCTTCCATTGGCTCATTACAGAAAATGGGCTTTATCAGGAGAGTTTCTATCTGGTTGCTTAATTGCCATATAGTGCCTGGCATATAGCAGGCACACAAAAAATGTTTTCTTTTTAATTCATTTTTAAATTTATTTATTTATATGAGGGGGGGAGAGGGGCAGAGACAGAGGGAGAGAGAGAGAATCTCGACGCTGTCAGTACAGAGCCAGATGTGGGGCTCGAATTTGCGAACCAGGAGATCATGCCCTGAGCCAAAATCAAGAGTATAAGCTTAACCGGATGAGATACCCAGGTGTCCCAATAAATTTGTTTTCATGAAGGCATTTAACTCCTGACACCCAAGCAAAAGTAGTTTAGTTTAATTCACTGCTGAGATAAGTCAGTCTCACTTGATCCAACCTGAAAGGGACTTCAAAGACCGCTAGGTATCACTGACCACTAGTGAAAACATCCTTCCCCCAACATCTCTGATGGGACACCCAGCCTCTGCTCTGAATCTGGCAGCAGGGCCCTCACTATTTACTAGGGAGCTTTGGCTAACAGGAAGTTCTTCACACTGAGGCATCTCTCTAGTTTGGAATGCTCCTTCTGCCTGGACCCCTGCTCAGATCCCCAGATAAACCAGAGCAAGTCTACCAACCACCATTCGCCTGTGATAGGTCTTCAACTATGAGGATCCTCTCATTCCAGGGTTTTTCTTCTCCAATCTAAGAGGTCTGTCCTCATGTGCCATGTAGGCTTCTAGTCCTTTCTGACTCCTCATCTCTGTCTCTGAATCAATATGACATGAAGCTCTGTCCAGTCACAAATGTGTACTGAGTGGGGACAGAAATGGGTGGTTAATAAATCTTATTTACAAGATAAGCCAGGGCCAACCCTTGATTTCTGCTCAGATCATGATCATGATGGGTCATGAGTTCCAGTCCCGCATCAGGCTCTGTGCTGGTGGTATGGAACCTGCTTGGGATTTGTTCTCTCTCCCTCTCTCTCTGCACCTCCCCCAGTTGTGCTCTCTCTCTCTCTCTCCCTCCCTCAAAATCAATAAGTAAACATTAAATAAAAAAAGATAAACCATCCACAGTGAGCTTTCATCATGTTCTAGGTAGTATAGCTCGGTGGAAAAGGCTCAGGTGGAATATTCCAGATGGGGGGGTGGGGGGGATACATCCTACCCTCATGTTTGCATCTACTGTAGGAATGCTAAAAGCAGATTCAATAGAGATGTTTTAATTTATGTTGATATGTATGAAAATGTCATTTAAAATTTTTTTTAAAAGATACAATTGGGGTTTTTAAATATTTTTGTAATTTTTGAGATATGCTCATGTTTATACATTTTTCTCTTTTTATTTCATCTTTATTTACAGCATTATTCATGCTGTATAATAAAGGCAATGGAGGACCGGAATTCTTTGGGCATCTTAATATTTAATTGTATAAGCAGATATACAAACAGTAATTAAATAATTGCTACAGAACCATGCACAGCTTAAACTGGAATTAGTTGATCCTAGCGTGAAGCACATGCTAGTTATAACTGTTCCTTTTCATTCACAAATATTCAAAATATATATGTGTGTGTGTGCATGTGTCTATATACACATATACATACACACATATATATACACACTGTTCACATTGAATAAACTCTAAATATCTGATATGAAGGAAAAATTGTAAGTAGCTGTTCATAATCAGGTGACCATTAAATGCTGGGTTACTCACCTTACCTACTTTCCAGCCACATACCCATAGGCCACAACTTAGGTCTCAAATGACATCTTGCTCTAAAAGAATAATACCCCAAAACTCCCAATAGCTCTGTCAAAAATGGCTCAGGAGATGCTTTGGGTGTGGAGAGCTTATCACACGATGAAAAACCACTTACCATGTAAGTAATGTAGATTCTGAGACAGTTAAACACACACACAAAGACACACACACACACACACACACACACACACACACACACACACACTCAAGAACAAACAAAAGAACTTGAAAAAAAACACAACCCTGATGGCATAGTCATTGTAGATGCCCTTCATACAGTCTGTTTATTTGTGCCCATATGTTTAATTTTTATCTCTAATTAGTCAAAACACTAACTCCCAATTCTCAGTGCAAGGAAATGTACAGGGAGTTCCCATGCACCCTTTACCCAGCCGCCCCCATTGTTAGCATCTAAGGGCATTTTAAAATTGATTATTCCTTCAGGAATCAAACTCTTACTAGGCTTATTTCTGAGAACACATGGGATTTCTTCATGGAATCCATAACCACTTTTATCCAACTCTGGCTTGCCTGCAGCAGGATCATACAGATACTATTTTTCTTTCTGTTCCGATTCATCCCTGGACTTGTATAAGGCTCTTATGCCTTAACAGGCACCATTGTTCTGAGCAGAGGGTGGTAATAATTAAGGAAGAATGAAATTTTATTCTCATAGGTCCAACCAGGGTCACTCAATGCACTCCTGTGGTCATATCTATAATTGCTACCAGTCTGAAATATACAGCACGACTGAAACGAGCTGAAATGGGATGAAATAGAGAAATTGTGAGTGGAGAGAACCTTAGATATTTAAAATGTTTCAAATACATTTTAGTGTGGACATATTATATACACATATATCTTATGTAATATATACATATGTGTGTATATATTATACCTTCTATATCAAATACTTGGTATGTAACATATTTAAACATATACATTAATGTACTTTTTAAACTGGGGATTTTAAGTGTATTGCTCAGCTAATCAAGTGGCAAAGTCAGCCCTGGAATCTAGAGCACTGAAAAGGAGTCACACACTCTTTTCATTACAGGAGTTGCCTGCTGATCTATCCACATGTGTCCATTATCATGAAAAAAGAAGGCAATTCCATGCCATGTGCTCCTCACAGTGGGTTGGTATCAGCTCCCTGATGATAAGAAATTCAATACTTTCATTGCTTTCCTCAATTTCTAAAAGTTGCTGTGATGCGTTATTCAGAATTCACTTTTAGATCTTCTCAGAAGATTCTCAGATGTTGGACTGGTTTGAGATCGAGTGCATTGGAAGACCTAGTCTTCCTTGAACGTCCATCCCTCCTTTGCTTCTGTGCACATGCTGCTCTTTCTGTCCATGCCTCTACAAACAACCTCTCTCTTCCTCATGCTTCAAGGAGGTTTCAGATTCAGAGATCCCCCTAGCCCCCCACTGAGACAGCCAGGGCTGGGACTTACCCCTTCTGCTTCTTCTTTAGCACTTTCTTTTTGTCCCTTTATCCCAGGAAATGCTATAAACTTTAAGTAAGTAAATGAAGGAGAGCATCATAGCCTTTGGCAAATGGTGGGCAAGTTGGGATAGCTGAGCCTTTATAAACAAGCACGCTGAAAAATACCTACACTGCAGAAACAACAACAAACAAAAACTAAGCCAACTAGATTTTTGCTGCCCTGTGATCCATAGGCAAAATAAAATGGGAAGAGATTGTGTTTGTCATTGGTTTTAGACTTCTCGAATGTATAGGCAGAATTGACAGTGAACTTGCTCTGAAATTCAACGCTCCATCTGTGAATTACCCCATTGAAAGACAAATTTCTCTTAAAAATGACACCTAGTTTGGGGTTGTCCCTTTGCTACCTAGAATGCAGATGGTGTCATGGTAATATCCTCAAATCTTGAAGAAAAACAAAGCTTGATGAAGACGTCAGTTGATTTTATCATGCACACAAATGCCGCACCGCTCCCAGGTACACACTGTAGGCAGTCAGAATCAAAGCCTCAGGCTCCCAGATAAAACATCAGCAAGGCGCGCCCTCTCCGCAGGCTCTCATCCATGGATTCGCATCTACCCTGGACACTTTTGTTCTACTCTGCTCCCTCCTTTTCACACTGACTCCTATTGATTAGACATCTTTCATCTTTGCAGGAGGAGAAGAAAGACCCACAACACAGTTGTTGGGAACAATTATGTACTGAAATGCAAGCCGCCTTCACTCCATGTTATTTCCCAAGACTAGAAGCTGGAGGGCCGCTTCTACGATGAAGGCAAAGGGCTGTGGGCTGAATTCAAGCTTTTCTTTGGAGTTAATGAAAATGGACAGCTCTCCTTGTCTGTTTGGAACTCAGGAATTCCAAATCTTAGCTGCATGCCTGAAAGCCTCTCTGGCCAGGAAGTTCTGGGAGTTCGGAAGACATATATTTGGTACTTGATGTTTTTAATAAACGAACTTTTCAGGACTGGTTTTTAATAGACTCAAAATGTGTACCTGTTCTCTCTGTACATAATTCTAGTCTGTGTAGAGGGCCACCAGGCACCAACAGCCTAGAAAAAGGAAGCAGACAGCGTACCAGACTTTGAGCAATACATCAGCTTGAATTCAGTGGTTGTTTTTTTTTTTTCCTTTCCTGTAACCCAGATAATTCCCAGCCTCAAACTCTGTCTGTGGTCTATGTTAATTAGCATAAGCACCATACACTGCAATGATATAGACCCTCACGGCTGACTAGAAGGGTGAAATCTAAAGCAGGGGAAAAATGCTCTCAGACAATATAAAAAATAAAGTAAAGGAGGGTTTTGTTAAGGGTCTGAAAAGATGGAGGTTTATTACATTCACATGAAGGGCAGCAATTAGCTAGATTCTATTTCTTTAGAAGAAGAAACAAGCAAAAACTTCAGTACAAAGGATTTGGGTTTCATATCTAGAAATATTTTTCTAAAAACATTTATATATTTATTTAGTGAGAGAGAGACAGAGAGAGAGATAGAGAGAGAGAGAGAGAGAGAGAGAGAGTCCATGTGAGTGGGATAGGGGCAGAGAGAGAGGGAGAGAGAGAGAGAGAGAGAGAGGAAAAGAGAGAATCCCAAGCAGGGTCCACATTATCAGCACAGAGCCTGACACAGGGTTTGATCCTACAAACCATGACCTGAGCTGAAATCATGAGTTAGTCACTTAACTCACTGAGTCATCTGGGTGCTCCTAGTAATATTTTCTGTTAGCAATGGTAGACACACAAAGGAATACTTATCTGAGGGTAACTTAAGTTCTTTTCTGTTTCCATGTTTCAGTGATCAATGAGAGAGACAGAGAGAGAAGGGAGGCAGAAAGGTGGGAGGAAATAAGGGAGGAAGAAGGAAGAAAAAGGGACAGCCACAAAGAGAGGAAAGGAGGAACAAAAGAACAAAGGAAAGAAGGGACCTTTGGCCTAGCAGCAAGTTTTGGAGCATACATATTGGTAATAAGGCAAATTATTGTGTTTAAAACAAAATGTTTAAGACTTCATTAAAGAGGAAATTATACACTATAAATAAATTTTTTAAAAACCCACTCATCCGCTCATGGCCTAGAGATAATAACTGTTAATATCCTTAGTGCATTGCCTTTGTTCTATATTATTATCACCTTAAAGCGGCTGTTTCTCTGTAATTGTAGATCCTTGTTCATCGTTGCTTACTGAACATCTTTTCACATCAATAACTACAGTTCCATGAGATTGCCTCTTAATGACTGTGTAATAATAATATCCACTTCCCACTAGCCCACAAACACAAGGAAATGTAAGCTCCCTATGTGCGGGAATTTTCCCTGTTACAGCACTGTTGCATACTCTAGTACACACTGGATGCTCAAACAATATTTGCTGAAATGCAGGACGCTAATCATTTACTCAATGAAGTCCCTGTTGTTAGGTCATCTGTTAGGTTCGTATTTTATTTTTCACTATTATAAGTCATGTGTAGGTGAATAACCTTGTAACTATATCTTTTTTAAAAATTATTTTTTAGGATAAATTCCTAAAAGTAGAGTTGATGGGTCAAAGCAAATATACGTTTTTAAAGCATTTGCATCAACTGCCTTCCACAAAGTTTCTACAATTATACTCCCACCAGTGGTTTCTGATCCACATCGTTGACTAAATCTTTACCAGATTTGTATTATTGTTGAGGAAAATTAAAAAGTAAAAAATAAAACTATAGTTTACCATCTATGGAGATAACAGCACACCTTGTAAATAAACATCTTTAAACCATTCCTCATTGTATTTAAATGATTTGACTCAGCAACAAAAGTCCATGTTTTTGTGGTAAGACAAAACACAAGACAGAGAGATGGTGCTGAAAATGTGGTTGACAAGACAGGTTGTCCATAAGGCACAACTTTAATTAAATTAAAATGTGCCCACAAAATCAAAGTCTTCAGCCTTGAAAAGTGCTGTGGGATTTTCAGTGATGTGTCAGAACATAACCTTTAGCTCCTCAAGTAAGAACATTTTCAGAAGAATGTGCTGTCAGATATTAGTCATACTTTAATCCAATATTTAGACTTATTTACTCTACTTACTCTTATTTACTCTAACTCAGCACAAAGAGCATTTCGGGTCTCTGAGAAGACGAGCTACCACGAGTCTTCATTTGGACTGGGAATTTGAGTTTTGCTTGGAAAAGGCTTTTCACTTTTAAGAAATTAAGACTCCAAGAAAGATTCCCTACAGCAAGATGACCAGGGTAAAAACTCTGGAGCTCCGTGTGCACATTCACATATCCACAAAAGACCATGCATAAGCAATGTAGGTTGGTACAAAGTCCACTTTTTAAAATGGGACTGATCCACTGGATCTCTCTCCTTTTATGCTGAAGCTTTCTGGAAATTTTCCTTTTGGGGGATCTTTGTCTCCAAGTCAAAAAGAATGCTTTCTTCTCCCTCTCCCCTCTCCCCTCTCCCTCTCCCTCCTTTTGGGGGATCTTTGTCTCCAAGTCAAAGAGAATGTTTTCTTCTCCTTCTCCTTCTCCCTCTCCCACTCCCTCTCCCTCTCCTTCTCCTTCTTCTTTCTCCCACATCCATCCATACACAAATCTCATTCCTACTACCTCAGAAGCAGCAGCAGCCCTCAGTAACCTCCTAATAAAATAATGAAAGCACACAGTTCACTCATTCTTTCCTCAAATGAATGCACTCTTGACTTCCACAGCTGATTTGATGTTTACCAAGAAAATATTTTTACTGAGGTTGCACAGACAACTGCACATCTGATACCAAAATAGCTGAATTTATTCCCTTAGCAAAAACACATTCTAGGTGATGGAAGGGAAATAGATACCAAACAAAGGAAAATGGATTCAGGTCTAAGTTTAGCATTGTTGTCATTTTTCCTATTTGTGGGCTAAAAACCCACAATTGGATTTTATTATGACAAGTTTATAAAAGCTTATCATGGGAAAAGCACCCTATAGAACTTCTGTTCTGTTCTCTTTTTACTCTTTCAAGGTTAATCTCACAAAATTGCTTTTTCCTTTGGCCAGTGTTGTCAAAATCACACAGACAATGCCATACTTAGGTAATTAAGTTAGTCTGATTAGGTTATAGAGACTATACATAAGCATTAGAGCACATGAATGAAATCCTTGAAACCACCTTACCTTTCTCCACAATGGAAACAATAAACTCTTTGCTTTCCTATTTAAAACCAAATAAGCAACTACAATAGTCCACAGAAACCCAGGCTCAGAAGGAGGAAAGCATACCGTTTTTCTCTAATTGAGTCTCTCCCTTTCTCATCTTCTATAGATATGTTGGATTGTTTTCCAATTTTCATTCGCATTTCATCTTATTAAATGGTTCTAACCTCTGACACACACACACACACACTACCCTGTATTCATCTTCTATGTGTAATTGAGATGAAATGTGCCCACTCGGTCTGTGGACAGTACCGGAGGCACTGACAAGACACAGGCAATACTAACTCACTCGGTTAGCCTAGCTTTGACAAGAAAACAAAAGACAAAGCCTCCTGGAGGTATAGACCTTCAATTCAGGGTGCGTATACAGGAGGCCAGCATTTTAGGTAAATATGTTGACTTGAACTAGGAAAGTAAAAGAGGAAGGGAAAAACTTTGAGATGAGTTTGTTGCTACTTTCATGCTACAGATAGGATAGCTCTTTTTGAATGGCTATATTTAAATGTGCTTAGCAATTCCAAGCTGTGTAAATAGCAATACAGGTAAATGGTAGTTTTAGAACAAATTATTGAGATTTGTGAACAAATTGCTATGTAGTTTCCTCAAGACAGAGATGAAAAATCATGTTGATTTTTCTCCTGTTGGTAAGACCATTAATTGACATGGTCCACAATGTGAGGCAGGTAATATGCACAGAATCAAAAACAACTCTTTTAGGAACTCCAAAATGTAGGCATTAATAATGTGATATCTGTATTACTGTTGAACTTCAAGATAATATAAAAATTACAGTATGATATTATATTAGCATCCTGTTTAAAAATGTGTGCAAATGGTCGAATGAAGGCTAGGTACAGAGAGTGCATGTACATTATTGATAAATACCCAATATCTAAAGGAATGCTGCTTAACTAAAAAAAAAAAAAAAAAGTATGAAACTGGTATCTGGACTGGTCCCAATCAAACTAAGTAGTTCTAGGTTAAACTTAGAATAGCTTCTTGGGCAGATAATATGGATAAACTAAGATCAAAGAGAAAAGAGGTAAGATGGCTCCTAGATTCTCATGGGGCATTGCTATAGTCACCCTTCCTTCTTCCATGCACCTACTCTTCAGAGTCCAACAGCGATGAAATTCCAGGTACCTCTGGAAGGTTGCAACAGAAAGGAACACTGGAAAGGTGGGATTAAAAGAGAATGCAGGAGTAGCCTGGAGTTTCAGGAGATCATTCTAGACTGTAGGTTGCATGAAGGACTTCTTGAATTAAGGGCCATTTCTGACCAGCTGCCTGCTGAAAATCTTAGGCATGCTCTCTGGTCACAGAAGTATTTCTTGAGGAGTGGGTTTCATCACATGTGATCTTTCTTCGATTACTGGGTTAGTATCTGTCTCCTGACTAGACTATAATATCCCCCAGTGCAGAGAGGATCCTGGCTGCCCTACTCAACACAGACTCCAGCACCTACAGAGCACCTGACAGCTTGTACACAGAGTACATGAACAATAAATATTTGTTCAATGAGCACATGGTGTTTCTACCACCAATGGAGTTTTGATGACTGTGCGGGAAGAGCCCAGTGGAGAATTATTATAATTTGTTACATCCATTAACAGTGTCCAACATGTGGCAATAAGTTGAAAACCAAAAAAAAAAAAAAAAAAATACACCTGGTTCCCAGGAGAGTGGAAACAGGAAGAGCTGCTAAAAGCAAAGTTTAATTAAATTAGCAGGAGGCCCAGCTGAGGAAATCTAAGCTTGTCACCAGTTGGCACAGTATTCACATAAGCCATGCAAAGCTGCAATAGATGTGGGTCTGCAGCCTCGCCTCACTGCAGAGGTGGCCCAGAGAAGGCCATGCTCTACAGCAGCAGCACAGGGCACTTTCAGCTTCGGCTCCTCAAAAATGCATCTGCTGCACAAACTGGAGCTGGGACCAGAGATGTAAACAGACACCCAAAGCCATGAATCAGTGTACCATCTGCTCAGTCTCCCACAGCAAGTCTCAGCAAGTCCAAGGACAACTACAGAGGGAATGCCTGCCAGAGTCAGTCTCCACAGAAAAACCTGGCCTGGAAATGATCAGACAGGTGCTCCAGCGTCCAGGACCGATCCAAACAAGGTAGCAAATAGACGTGGACAATTCCCACTGGACAGCCATGGCCATTTCCATGAGGCTTCCAACTCCTCTCTCCACCCTTGTCTCCTTCCTGTACCCCCCCCCCCGCCCCCGCCTCATCCACTCAGATACTCTTGACAGCACGAAATTGCTCTATGCAGTTCCCTCTTCCTAGAAGAACCACCCTCCCCCACCTCTAAGAAATTTAGCACTTCCTGCTTTGTGAAGGCAACAACCTCCCAAACAGACATGGCCACTATTTCACACTAGTATATTTATATCTATAATTACTATGGCATTTAACACACTACGTTGCAGTTTTCTTTATAAATTGGACACCTCCGTGAGTCTTTTTGGATTCTTTTAAATAATCTATACCCAACGTGAGGCTTGAACTCAGGACCCCAAGATCAAGAGCTGCATGCTCCACCTACTGAGCCAGGCAGGTGCCCCTCTGGGAGTGTCTTAAAGGGAGCCAACGTCTTATGCATCCTCTGACACAAGTAATTGCTCAGCAAATGTGTGCTGGACGAAAGGGAAACAATTCCTGAACTGAAGCCATTCACAGAAATGTCCTTCCAGGGAACATACCAACAAGTAAATCTGGTCAGGAAGACTGGAGAGCCCACCAGGATAACTGTCCTTGGACAAAAAGAAATTAGAGCAAGGAAGAAGAGGGAAAAAGGTAATATATGTATACCTAGACATGGCCAACATACAATTTTAAAATCAGCTATAAAAATGCTTTATTTTATTGGGCAGAGCCATTCAGCCATTTGCATGATTTCCCGCAGAGAACGAATATTAAACTCCTAAGTAACAGTTGTTCACACCCAATGGACCTTTGGAATACCTTCCTTCTGTTTCTGCTATCAGAGCTGAGTCCTGAGCAGAGACCAGAAAGGTTTCGAATGCCCTTTAAACAAATAGGCATAGTTGCCGGGAAGCATCCAAAAGAGATGAATGGGGGAAAAAATCACAAGAATAAGTTAGACTTGTTCCTTCCACACCTGGGTCTGAGCACTGACCTCACAAGAAGTCTGGCTTGTTCGTGGAATCAGTACGGCTCTCTGGCCCTCCCACGGTATTTTTCATGGCACAACTTGGTTTTTGGGTATGATTGGGACCTGAGAGCCGTGGCTGTTTTAAAATGAAAAACTACAACTATTTAGCGTCCGTTACATAATAATTCACCATCTCCAACGGAAATGTTCAAGTCACTTAGGACTCTGATTTGGAACCACGTATCTGTTTTAATTCAGAGGACAGTAGTAATTCATTTGGACAACATGATTCGTATACTGTGCTTCTCCTTCACCAACACCATTTCATGGGGCCATCTCAAAAGAATAAGAAGTAAATCCCTTTACGTATATGAGTACTGTAATTTATCCAATGTAGACAATTTTTATCCTGCAGGAAGACAGAGAACACGTCTGCATCATTTTGAAAATTATAGTTAGTAAAGATCACATAGTAAGATGTAAAATCAATTTAATAGGTCTGACTTATGCTTTTTTTTACATGAAATGCAACAGAATAGGAAAAATTGGAATGTGTTGTGTGTAAGAAGGATAATTAGTACTTGCAAGTGCGACAGAATGAGAGAGCAAGTATAGTGTGTTGTGATACAAAATGTATTCAAATGTATTTCTTACTGATGGTCATGGCCAAAAAAAGGTGGAAAACAGCTGAAGAACTGACTAGAAAGACCTGATTCTGGAGTCAGGAAGTACCGTGAAAACACAGGTGGAAAATTCTAATTTTATCCCTGACATTTATTAGTGATGTGCCCTTGTACAAGTAATAACTTCTCTACCTATTTCCATATCTATGAAATGGGAATGGCACATCCTAGAGAGAGTTACAAGAATTTTAAGGAACAGACTGTGTTTAACTCACCTACTTTTGTAATGAAAATAGTAGGGAACACTAATTGTTTGGTATTTAAGTGGTTTAGCACAGTGCTTGGTATACAATAAACCCTCGTTAGATGTTAGTGATTATTGTGTTAACATTAAAATCGTTACTGTTGTTTTACAAGGCAATGTGACTATCATAATTTTCCTGAAGTGTAAGAATCAAATATTACTTTCCACATCCTGTGGGCATAACTAAGCAAAGCAGATTGGAATTTTGTTGTCGCCACACTTTCTGATTCAAACTTGACATTCAGCTGACAAATTCAATCTTGGCTAACTCTACCAAGGGACTGTGAACTGAGCACTACATCAGGATTTCACCAGCTGATCTTCAGCTTACTTTGCAGGTTAAAGTAAAGAAGGAAGAGTTGGCATAAAAGGTTGGAACAAGAATAGCTACCTTTTATTGAGTTCTTATTACATTGTACTTAAGGCAATCTATTTTATTATTTTTTAATTTTGCTTATTTTTAGAGGGACAGCGTGTAAGCGGGGGGAGGGGCGGGGAGGGGAGAGACAGAGAGAGAGAGAGAGAGAGAGAGGGAGACACAGAATCCCAAGCAAACTTCTCCAGTTTCTGAGCTGTCAGCACAGAGTCCGACATGGGTCTCGAACCCACAGACCATGAGATCATGACCTGAGCTGAAGTCGGACATTTAACTAGCGGAGCTATCTAGGCACCTTAAGGCAAACTATTTTAAAGATGAAAAAACAGGTTTGAAGGGTTTTTTTTTTAATTTTTTTATTTAAATAGTTTATTACCAAGTTGGTTTTCATATAACTCCCAGTGCTCCTCCCCACAAGTGCCCCTCTCCACGATCATCTCTTCCTTAACCCTTCCCCCTACCCTCCTTTGCCCTCAGTTTGTTCTCAGCATTCAAAAGTCTCTCATGATTTGCCTCACTCCCTCTCTTTTTTAAAAAGATGTTTAATGTTCATTTATTTTTAAGAGACACAGAGACACAGCACGAGCAGGAACGGTTAGAGAGAATGAGGGAGACACAGGATCTGAAACAGGCTGTAGGCTCTGAGCTGTCAGCACAGAGCCCAATGCAGGGCTTGAACTCACAAACCATGAGATCATGATCTGAGCTGAAGTCAGATACTTAACTGACTGAGCCACCTAAGCGCCCCCAGGTTTGAAGTTGAAGTAGATTTTCCTGATCACATTATTAGTAAGCAATAAAATCAGGCTTTCCTCTCATGTTCATTTGGCATGTCTTTTTGTTTGTTTGTTTAGTTTTTGAGAAAGAGGGAGAGAGTGAGGGAAGGTACTTTTTAAGTTCATTTATTTTTTTTGATACTGGCATGCCTTGAGAACCTTAACATGGTAAGGGTACCACAGTCATCAAAGGCAAGCACCCACCTATGGTAGACCTCAACTTTTAGCATCCTTTTGGTCTCAGTTGAAGGCTCAGTACCCATGAGCTTCAACTTCCCAAGCCTTTGTGCATGACCCATAGGCAGTTGTGATCACTGGGTTCATATATTTGCCTGTCTTCCCTCTCACCCCTTGAAACAGCACAGATCATGCACTGCACCTCTTCCACTCCACATGTCCTAAAATAATAAATAAATTACTTTCCTTTCTATCTTTTCTCTTTTGGAGTCAACATTCTGAGTTATCTTTGAATTTCACTCTCATGAGATGGCTCTTACCCATTTCTTCCTATAACTATCGATCTTCTTCTAGATGGTACTCAGTCTAAAAATCTCCCTTAATGCAACACCCCTGATGCCTGTGGCCTGTTTGGACAGAGCACTGGAAAACCAGTTCATTTAAAACCCACATTTGTCTATCACTGTCCTCAGAGGCTGCATTAGGCTTCTTGGAAAGAAACTAGCTCACACTCTGCTTCATCTCCAGGCTCTGGTCACTAAAACATCAAAGTATTTTTCATATGAACTGCTGGGCCATCGTTTCATCCTGCATTTGTCTAATCACATTTTTGAGCCTCAATTAAAGTTTTATTTTTATCCTTGTAATATTTTCTTGCCTTGCTCTTGGCTCAGCTTTCCAGCCTAGAGAGGTCACTTCAATTCTTAATTCTGTCTTCCATAAAATTAACTATTATTCTCAGGAGTATATCACATGCGAATGTAAAAAGCATGTGGTTACATTACACTATAATAAGTTGACAGACTATTAGAGACAGATGGAAAATATATAGATACATACAAAAGCATCCATTTTTGCTTCTCTCATTAAATTGTAAACTCCTCGAGTTCATGAGCACTACATCCTTCTCCTTTTAGTACACTGTGTGGGCACAGAGGTCACCATATTCATTTTGACCGAATGATTATTAATTTGCACATGTCAAAATTCACTGCTAGAATTGATGATAAGCCAAGAGGCAGGAGAGGAAATAAAACACCGCACATCTGAAGCGCAGGTTCAAAGGCAACGACTGGCACGTGTTGCTTCCCTGAACCCAATCAATCATGGAGTTGACAGAAAATGGAAATTCATAGTAAAAAAGAGCCCCACAGAAAGACAAAGAAGGGAGAAAGAGACAGGAAGAAAGCACGCATGTGCACACGGATACACACACACCCATACAGTCTCACGCACACAACTGACTGGCGAAATTCCTTAAAGTAGTTGCTAGAAGGCTTTCACACACGAATACCACCATTTAATGGCATTAGGTCCTTGACTTTGTATTACTATTAATAGACAGCCTATTAGGGCATTGCTATTTATGAGTTTCCACAAAGCAACATGATTTCCCAGTAGTATATTACCATTAATTGGTAAAAGGCACTCTAGGAATACCAGTCTAAGACAATAGCTCAGCCACAATTAAAACAGAATTGCATTTGCTGACCTAGGTGACAAAGCAGAGTGTGCCTGGGAAATTCTCTGCAATATTTTATATCTTGAACTAATTAAAGATCACATTCCCCATACAGCCAGAAAGCAAACATGAGGAATACCCCCAGCTGAAGACTTTCTACTTTGATGGTTACTATAATGAGTTCAGTCCCAAAGGTACAAGACAATAGAAAGCAGCTTCTGTCTGAAGGTTGTGGAATGAAACCCTGGCTTCCCTTCCTTTTGGAGAAATTCCTTCCGATGCAGTATCAGCCCAATCCAAAGGCCGCAGTCCAATTTTTAAAGGGAATATGGTGGGGGAAACTGATCTCATTCTAGCCTGATAAATTTCTTTAACAGATTTAATGTTGACAAAGATTAAGAATAGCATATCATCATTGCCAGACTGTATGCTGAATGCATTTCATTTATTAACTTAGAAGAGCCTTCCCTCATCTAAAGCAGACAGCAGACTAAAAATGTTTTTACTGTATGATTAAGGTATCTTTACACAGGCAGCCGTAGGCACCCCAAGTTATTGCTCTATTGCCTAGAGGTAAATTAAGGTGATACTTTTCCTTTTCCCCATCTCTAATAGGATTGTACATTCTGCTGCTGGCAAAACCAATTATACTATTACCTAGTGCAAAAACCTCATTGCTGAATGCTGATGTGTGTTCTGTCACATTTGGCTTGAAAAAATAACCTCTTACTACTTTGTTCTGATAAAGGGGAAACTTGCAGGAAGAACATTTTCAGGGAAAGAGAGAGGGAAAGAGAAACATAAAGGAAAAATGCACATTAGGCACTGAATTTGAGTTAACAGATATCACTATTTTGAAACACTTCATCATATTTTTTCTTCCAAATTTCTTTTACAATCAGCCTAATCATGGTGGCTGGCATTTTAGAGCATCAGTGCTGTCCTAATAGATACATATATTTTTAATTCCCAACACAAATAATGTTCCTAGAAGAAAATAGATGCCCGCTAGATAATAAGATATCTCAAACTAAACTAAATGATAGAATCACTTAATATAAAGTCATGCTATCTAGCCCAATAAAAAAATCTTTGGTAATTGATCCTTAAATGAAAAATAAATATGTAATGTGTGTGTTGAGTGTTCTCACTTTAAGGTCCATAAGACTTTTTTTTTAAATTCCAGATAACAAATGTATATTGAGCATTTATTACATTACAGGCATTTCTCAGTCTGTGGATATAGTGTGGAATATGAAAGCCCAAGAAAGCTTAAAAGCATTTTGAATTTTACATTATTAGTAAATAATGGTATTACAGCATATTCCGTATGCTTCAGTACAGTCCCAATCTAACATCAAAAATTTCTACACCCATCAGCCCCCTGACATAACGTAAAGGAAATGGATACTCTGCATTAACACCCCAAGTTTCAGATAATTTTACAGGCTCTTTTAGTTCTATGCTAACACTTTTCTGAGAAGAGACATCCCTTGTGCATTCTCTTAGAATGCAAGTTAACTAACTTTCTAAATTTTTCAGGATTTAATATTCCAAATGATGTTCATTTTCAACAAAGCAATCAACCCTTTGCTCATGTACAAGACGACTCAGGATGACACAGAGAACAGCAAAGCCAAGTTCAGATGTGACAGCTGGGCAGTAGGCTAGACTCGCCCCCTCTACAAATCCTTTGCTTCCATGAAGCAGTCCAAAGCCAGGTAATTAATTGTGGATTCTCAGCAAAATTAGGAACCGTTCATATCAGGAACCCTTAAAACAGTGCTTGATTAATCAAAATCATTGATGTTAAATCCATGAATACTGAAGTATACTCCGCTGGGTCTATTCAGCACAACTTTATACAATTTCATATAAATAAAATTTACATTTGAATAGTTAAATGACATTTGCATTCTATATTACATGATAAAATATACGGTCTTGAGCTACCACTCCAAAACGACTAGGTCAGCTTACATTTGGGAGCTTTCTCAATTCCTATCCTGCTTCCCCCCCATACCCCCCCCAGCAGATTTAGTAATTCCATCCACTAGGCTTCCAAAGTAAATTCTGCAAACCACTCATAAAGCACTCACAGACTGTACAGCCATTTTCCCTTGTACACATCTATTCGGGGTCACAGGTCATATAGTCATCAATTCTGCATGTCAAGAAGACAGTGGGTCTTCAAAAAATGTTTCCTAATTGAACGATACCGAAATAGCACAAAAAGAAAAAGACAAAGTAAATATAAAAAGAATAGCATAGATGACTACTCCTCTATAAACATGGGAAGTTTAATATTTTTAACAGCAGGTTTTCCAGGTATAGTAAGTAAAACGCTAGAGGGCAAGTTCCTTGAGGGCAGAAGCAGGTCTGGTCCTTTCTGCTGCACAGCTGTGCTCCCAAGGGCTCTGCAGACTGTTCCCCATACAACAAAGGCTCTTCAAAAACAGCTGTGCAATGAACTTAAAAGTATTACAAGGGATGTCAGAACCAGATTCTCTTGTGATCACATGTGTTTTACCTGTAGTATGGCCTCCACGATAGGCACACTCTTTGCATTCAAGATTACAAGTCACACAGAGCTGCATCAAATTGCAGAACAGGAGGGAGAGAGAAAACTTTAAAAAACCCTTTAGTCCACCTTTGCTTTTAAGTAAGACCTTTCAAAAATGACCACAACCGGGATTCCTTTATAGAGCAGCCTTGTCCTTTTGATCCATGGTTTCTGACCAATTGAAACTATGTCACCTCGATAATGACCAGATGATGTCATGACATAAAATCTGGAGACAGACCTGGGTCAAGGTCTGATGCTGTCATTGACCAGCTGTGTGACCTCCAGCTAACACCAAAGTTTCTCAAGAGCCTCCTCGGTTTCCTCCTTCATAACATTGAGGTGAGAATGGCACCCACTTCACAGGGGAGTTAAGAGAGAAAGCGGTCTGCAAAAGCTGCAGCCACTTTAGTTTCTTATTTGGGTAAAATTTTCCATGCTAAAATATTTTTTTTTCCCAGCCAAAGCTCTGCACTAGGCACCTCCTGGTGGTACTTAAAATGCATGGACATTAACATTGATTTGCATTCTCTCTATAAAAATAACCCTCCCAATACAGATTCATTTATCTAACAAAAATGCTCTCAGGCTTACGCCCAGGCAGCACAGAGCCTGCTGTGGTCCCTTCTCTGAGAAGGCTGGGGAGAGGGATGCAGGAACTTAGCTCACTGCTGTGGCAAAGTGCAGTGAAGTGTGACCCCAGAAACACACTTAGTTCATTATGGAAGAAGCAGCCCAGGGTCCTATGGAAACTAGTACCAGAGAGACCCAAACTAGGCTATAGAATTCCAGATTAAGTCCAGGCAAATGCTACTTGAATTCCAACAGCAAAGTCAGGTTCAGTGCAAAACACGCTCAAACCAAGCAAGGAAGCTGAACGTGGGCCAGGCTGTGGCATTCTCAGTGTTAAAATAATCACTGTGAAGGGTATGGAATATGGAATAGATGACAATCGTTTTTACGATTATCACTGCGAATGTCAGGGTGAATCTTGAGCGTCTCCCGGCTCCGGAGTGTTGCCTTCAGTGCTCTCTTAAGACTCTCTCCAACAACACAGGAGGGTCTCTTCAAATTCAACTCTTGGGATTTAAAAGATTGAATCTCCTTCCTCTTTTCATAAAGTTGTTTGCCAGTCTAATACATTCTTTGTTCCTTCAACCCACTCAGCAAGTGTCCACTGTGTGTCCACCACTGTCTGAAACAGAACCCCGGTGTGAGTAGAACAGAGGTCCTGCACTTGTGGCGACAGCCTGGCAGAACTTAGAGTCACTGTTAGAGACAACAGTCAGTGGTTTCCAACCCGTGGCCAGCAAGCCAGCAACAGGAAGTGATGGCCAACTATGAGGAAGTCAGAGGCCTATCCTGGAAGCACTACACAAAAAACCACAAGAAACCAGATCAAACCAGACAGGCCCAAGATGGCTCACAAAGGAGCCTCAAGCTCACATTATTCCTACATCATACTATATTAACATATTGAAATCTCCTCCCTATGGAGGAAAGGAAACCTTCCCTGATAGGCAACCCTTGAGCCAAACAGGAAAAGAAAGCTTATAACCTTACCTCCAAGAAATCCCTGTCTCCATTAATGAATATTCTATCCCCTTGTTACCAACTGTCCATGAAAGATAGAAACCCAAACCCTAGGGGCCACATCTCTCCCTTGAACTCACCTGCCATCACATCTCAAGAGTACCTTTTCACTTTAATAAACTTTCCTACTCTGCTACTTATTGGCTATGTAGTGTCTGTCCTTGAATTCTTTCTCATGACTAGACCAAGAGCCTCTGGCAACACCTGTTGGATGGGCTGCATTGAAGCCTCCGGGTGCAAGGTTTCCCCAGTCCACCCACCAACACCGCCACAGGTATATGACAATGAGGTGCGTCTGACAGGAGAAGAGATTTTCCAAAAAAGCAGTAGAAAGGGTGACATGCTTATAATGAAGAGAAGCATGGTTAAAAAGTGGGCAGGGGGCAGAACTGGTGAGGTGGAGAAGCAGGGGGAGCAGAAGGCAAGTTCAACAACACCATGCTGCATTCATGCGACAAAAATGTATTGACTGTGTGCCAGGCACTAGGATAGAATCATGAGCAAATCTCGATTTGGTCTCAATATTCTTTAAGCAAAAGGCTGCACGTGTTGTATAATCCATTGGCTTTTATTAAATATCTATTTGGTAGATGGGACAGCTGGACAGCATGGTTCTGTGCTGGCAGAGAAACCCTAACCCAAACCTTCACCAAAACAGATCTAGTCGATCTACAATCCCCAATTTTTGAACTGAAAATTGTCAGTGCTCATTTGTGAATGGATCAACACCAGAGAAAACAGATGTCTAATGAAGATTTTATAGATTACCAAAATAAATACCAATGAAAACCTTGGAAATGTCTCTTGAACTCTGATTTAAACCAGCTAATTTAGGTTCCAATAGCTGAGCACTAATGAGCAAATCATCCCTCCATCATGCAGCTCGTACTACAAAGAACTGTGTTAAATTATTCTACCCAAGAATCTGAAAAAAAGGTGTATTGGATGTCTTGTTTTACTACTCTCTCAGAACCTTCTAGTGGATGTTTCGTCTCAGAGGTCCCTGGGGTAGGATGACCAGGTCCCTGAGGCTGGTCTCTACTGTACTAGCTACAGGGAGATTATCGCCAGTGATGACTACAGAGAGGAGAGTCCGTGATATAGAGGCATCAGGAAAGTGCCGTTGAACCGAAACTGCAAACTTCCTTGCTCTGAAAACTTTCCAGATGTCTGAGGAAACAACTTTCAAGACTGATCAATGGTTTGTTTTCTGCTTCTTTCCTGCACATGGGACAAACTACAGATAATACATTCCTCAGCTACTTTAGAGAAACAATGGAAATGATGGTGAAAAATCTCTTCAATTGTTTTGAGCCAGATCAGCCCGTCAACATTTGTTGAAGATTTCATTGTGTACAAATTGTCGCAGCTGTCTGATCTTACTGAAATAGGCATTTGGGAGAAGATGCGCACTGAGCCAAAAGATGTGGAATCTATCCCCAGCTCTGTCACCAATTACTCCTGTGACCTTGGATAACTCACTCAGCCACCTTACCTATTCATGAAGAATGTCCTCTGCCCTGCCTACCTTGCTGGGTTGCTAGGAGAAGCAAATGAGAGGAGTTTACAAAAACACTTTGGAAAGTATAATTTGCTAGACAAATACAATGATTTACTATTAAATGGAAGATGGGACCTATCCTTGAGGAGGTAATGGACCAGTAGGGGAAAAAAAAGCATACTACATTGTGTTTTTTCTTATTTTCATTGCAAAACAGCATAGATTTCTTTTCATCTGAGAACTTCAAAGAATGACATCAAAAATCCATCTCCTAAACCAGTTTTCATGCTGCCCTGAAATTATGCTCAGTGGTCTCATCATTTAAGCATATAATTTATGTATTAGGATTATTAATGTATTAGAATTATTGGGCCCTGCAGCCCATTCCTGAGTAGATTTGGGAACCTGAAATACAGAGTTTTTTAAAATAGAAACTGTATTTTCCACATGTTCTATGAAGGCTTGCATAGTCTGGACAGCTTCACAAAAACACACAGATGTTTCCTGACAATGCCGGAATAGAAGATACAGGATAATGGCAAGAAATACAGCTGCTACAGTAAAACTAGCTTTATTTTTAAGTTTATTTATTTATTTTTGAAGAGAGAGACAAAGAGTGTGAGTGGGAGAGGGGTAAAGAGTGAGGGAGAGAGAGAATCCCAAGCAGGCTCCAAGCTGTCAGTCCCGATGTGGGGCTCTAACTCATGAACTGTGAAATCATGACCTGAGCGGAAACCAAGAGTTGGATGCTTAATCAACTGAGCCACCTAGGTGCCCCAGGACTCATTGGTTTTAAATCTCTATTACTTATTATGGGAAATCTGGGCAATTCACGTACTTTTCCCAAGTTTCCTCCTCTGCATTATAGGTCTGACAACAGCACCTTCATCTTACAAGATTATTGAAAAAAAAAAAAAGAAATTAGCAAATGTATAGAAAGTGTTTGCCACAGTGTTTACACTAATGGCAACAATAGTGTAGATGCAGTATACATGGACAATGCAACAGACACAGGCACGGGCACTGGAAGTCACTCCCACATTGGATATTCACGACAGTGCATGGAGTATCTACTATGAGCCAAATGCATGATCTCTAAGTAGAAGATACTAACCACACTGCTACCCAAACTGAAATTTAGCATCAGAGAATGAAAACAATCTGTAAGAGGTCACAGAGCTACTCAGTGATGGAATGAAGATTGCCCCCAGGTTTACGGGGCTCCTATTCATTCCACTAGAACGTTCTCCCAGCCCACCGCAGATTCTGGCTCCCCTTCTGAAAACCCTGGGATCCCTGGGATCTTCATTTCCTATGCAGTCGGTTCCCAGTGGCACTGAGAGCATGAGATCTGAGAGATCTTCTCACAGTCCCATTCTTGCCATTATCCTTCAGCATATTTGTATGGCCCTTTTGCTTCACTGCCAGTCTCCTTAATTAGATGCATCAGGAAAAACTTCACATTTACGTTGTACCAGTTGCTGTGGATTCAAGGAAGATTCATTTTTCATGGCCCCTGTGCCCTAAGACCTCAAAACCTTGGTGGGAAACACATAAGAAACTAACAATGCAATATAAGTATTACAATAAAAATGATCACAAATGCTATAATTAGAGGAGGGAGCAAAGTTCCCTGGGTTGAGGCTTGGGAGTGACAACCTTGTAAGTAGAAGGGTAATTCAATCAGAATGAAAGGAACATTCACATGTTCAAGGAACAGTAAGCAGTGTAAGGTGCTCAGGAATAAGGCCAGGAGCCAAAGGGCAGGAGCTCTGGGCATAAACAGGAAAATTCTGTCCATCTCTGGGGGTCTAGTTAAGCAGACACCCACAGGTCAGGGCAGAAGTGACAGACAGACAAGAAATTCTAGGTGCTCAGGCTGGGATTAGAGGGGCATAATCAGGATTGGTGCAGACAAGGCTGAGACATCTCCATCCAAGGTCAAAACCGTCCATGAGAAATGTCTGGAGATGTCTAGAGATCAAAGCAGAAAAATAAATTTCACCTTGGAGAATGACAGGTCATCTGAAATCCATTGAAGTTTAAGGGAGGGAAGGCTCTCTGAATACTTTGCAAAACTTAAAGAAAACAAAGCCAAACAAAACAAAAACTTTATAATTCCCCTTATTTTCACCCTGACTTTTATTTAACCTCCTTTGTTTTTGCCAGCAGTAAAATCCACAGAACATCTTGATGATGACTGCCTGAGGGAGGAGGGAACCGGCATTTGTTCAGTGTCTACTGTATGCCAAGAATTTCAAATGTTTTATGTCCTTTAGTTCTTGAAAATCCCTAGGTAGTGCTCAGAGATGTTAAGTAACTTACCCAAGGTCACAAAGCTCAGTCTTATCACTGCTGCTGCAGGGCTGTCACCAGACTGAGATGATGAGATTGTGCATCATGAGGGGGTGTCTTCACTATACGCCCCAAGGGGTAGGAATTCACATCCTCCACACCACGGGTTCCAATGCTGTGACAGTGTCACCACCACCACAGCAATAAAAACAAAGCTGATACTTACAAACAAAGCTTAACTAATATCACTGTTTTAGGATCTTTGCATCCCATCCAATACTGAATACAAACTTGCTGAGTGCTATGATCCCATTTTAGAGATGTGGAAATTGGGGCCCAGAGAGATGAAGGCATTGGCCAGAAGTCACACAGCAAGGAAAAGCTAAAGCCAGGATTTGGACCAAGGTCTGCCAGCATGCGCGCGCGCGCACACATGCACACACGCACACGCACACACACACACACACACACAGAGTTAATCAATACATTGAAAATAATTTATTTTACCCAAATTGAAGTTGTGGTATGGTACAAAGGAGGGAAATCATCTGTGATACGTGTGTGATATGTGTTATGTGTATGTATGTGTATATACATACACATATTATTCAAAAGCACATAAGGCTAGCAAATTGCATTGGCTAGAGACCCACAGCCCTGCATTACTACATAAGAGCACACTGAGTGCCACTTCTGTGCACTGCCCCATCTAATTTCTCTGGCACTTAGACCACACAGGAGACACTGTATGGGGATCGTGGATACAAAGGCAAGGGAAGAAGTGTTCAGCTCAGGTGTTCAAGTGTTCACCTACATGTGATTCAATTCGTACAGATACCACCGAGGGGAAACAAGCACAGGTCCGCAAAGATCTGAGATTGGCCTTGATTATCTGTCTGTATCCTTACTGTAGAGTAATCTCCACATGATCCTCTTAAGAACTGGTGATGATATTCACAGGCTGTCTGGCAGAGATAATTATTTGGGGGAACAAGATAAGTTTACAATCCAACTCCCAATGTGAATTACTGTTGGGGAAAAAAAAGATCTTAGCACATTGCTCTTTGTGTCATCCTGCTACTTCTCCTCCCAGAAATGCTACAAAAATGCCAAAGAGCTAAAAAATTTCTACTCAGGAGGCACAACCTCAGGCCTCCATACTTAGGCAAATGCCACACCCTTTGTCTGTAATGTCCTTTCCTTCCCTCCTCTGCCTGGAGAATTCTTCATTGTCTTTTAACCCCCAGTTCTGGGGGTGCCTGTGTGGTTCCGTCAGTTAAGTGTCTGACTCTTGATTTCGGCTCAGGTCATGATCTCATGGTTTGTGAGATGGAGCTTTCAGCACAGAGCCTGCTTGGAGTCATGTCTCCCTCTCTCTCTCTGTCTCTGTCTCTCTCTCTCTCTCTCTCTCTGTCTGTCTGTCTCTCTCTCCCTTTTTCTCAAAATAAACAAATAAACAGTAAAAAAAATGGGGAAAAAAAACCTGGTTCTAGTGTCATCTCTTCCAGGAAGCGTTCCTTGATTCTTCCAGCTAGCCCAAGGTTTCTCAACCTCAGCACTATGACATTTCAGGCCATATAATTCTTTGTTGTGAGAGTAGGACAGTCTACACATTGTAGTGTTTGGTGACATCTCTACTCTCTAACCACTTGGCTGTCAATAGCACCTGTCCCGTTGCAACAATGAAAGCTGTCTCCGGATAGAGTCAAATGCTGCGCCAGGGCCAGGGGCAATCATCACCAGCTAAGAACCACTGACCTAGACTATCCTGGGACTAGTTCTGTATCTTGGTAACCCTGGCCCAGCCTTAAATCTTAAGTGGCGTAATACATTAATTTTTTTTAACTTTTTAAAGGTATGTTTAAAGTAATCTCTGCAGCCAACATGGGGCTCAAACTTACAACCCCAAGATCACAAGTCACATGCTCCACAAACTGAGCCAGCTAGGCACCTGTAGAGCAATAAATTCTTGAAGGTACTTGCTAATTCCATGTTTCTCTGCTAATATAAATGAAGGTTAAGATCTAAAAAGTGAAATTTGTACAGTGAGTGGTCCACTCTGGCAAACTCAAAGCCTCATATTATATTATTTACAGTCTTCTTCACAGGAGAGAACTAAGCCTACGGACAAGAGGACAATTAATAATAAAGACCTGAGTTCAAGCTCTATAATCCTGATCTTAAGTTCTCTTACCTACAATGTGGAGCTAATTCTGGCTTTCCTACAAGGTTTAAGTCGTCTAGCAAGAACCCCTTTCTCCTTCCACCCAAAGGTTAGGAATGGATTAATGTGTGAGAATATGCTTTGTAAATGATAAAAGAATATGCTTTATAATGATACAACAAAAGTAGTTGGAAAGTGTTACATTCGGAAATTTAAATATCAGGAATAAAAATTCAGTTTTCTTTTCTGAATGTAGCATTCAAGCAAATTCAGAAAATCCCTGTGACGACAATATGAGTTAGAATAATAATCACAGGTAAAGAACACTTCACAGTTTATAAAGGCTTCTCACACACGTGATCTATTTCAGTGGTCCCCACTACTCGGGGCAGTGTTAGCTGAAAAGACGAAGAGACAGCCCAAGAGACCTGAAGAATCTCCCCGTGTTCCCAGAGCTGGAAAGTAGAGACTCAAATCCAGTTTACAATAACAGACCTCTTTCCAATGAACACTGAAGTAATGCTTTAAATACAGAACAAAGAGCCATTCAGCCCAGCCTCTCTGAAATTTGAATTACATTCCCATATGCAAAACTAGGTAGACAGTAGAGACCATTAAACTGATTATGTCGACTGCGATCATCATTAGTTGTGTATAAGCCAGCATTAAGGATCTAAAGACACAAAAAAGAACTATTTCTTTTGTCAAAGGCAATTATAATTAATTCTCCAAAAATGTGTATGTTCAACCCAAATCAGATGAAGGAATAAACCAAGGGGAGAGATGGGCTCCTTCCAGTTTTGCAAAAACTCTTAATTAAACCCAGACATGCAAAAGTAGTTTTCAGAAGAAAGGTTAATGAAATGAAGTAGAGAGGGAGGGAGTCTCCAGAGAACCTTGCAGACTTTGGTTTTCTGGGCCAGCTCTTTTGTTGCTCTCAGGATAAAGTAAAAAATCAACAAAATGCATTTCTCTGTCTGGAATCAAGAATGGAATGGAGCTATGCGCCAGCACACTGCAAAGCAAACTATGGTAAAATGTGCGTTCCAGCACTCCGACCAGCTCCTGATGAACAGGAGCCAAGCTCTGGACACACACTACTTGACCTCAGAAAGATGCTAATATAGTTTAGTTTCGAGCAATGATGTCCTATTAGCATCCAGTACATGTTACAACTTTGGAAGGCACTGAAGTGCGAAGGAAAATCTCGAAAAGTGAAGATGGGCACATATTTGACCTAAGTAAAATTACTCAAGACTACCTCTTCTATAAGCAAATTATACCTGATGGCACAGAGTCCACTGGAGCCCAAGTTCAAGGACAAGCCCAACACATTTTCCATATGATCTCACCACAACCCAGCGGGCAAAGGGTGGGGCTCAAAGACTAGTACAATTAGAGACTGAAATACATTGCAAAGTGCATTCCACCCAAGTGGAAAGAATACACATTTATTTGGAAATAGGCTTCTTGGAATGGGGTCTTGACCCCACTACCATTCATTCATTCATTCATTCATTCATCAAATATACACTGTATCTTCTGACTGTTCATGCTGTGCCAGGTACTGTAGGAAGCAAGGGGCTGAAATGAGAAGCAAGGGTGGTTCCTACTCTCATGGAGTTTATAATCTAGAAGTAGAGATGGACATTCACATTAACAAATGCAACATTTCAATTAAAGGAATATGGTTCTATAAGAATCATGACAATAATAACAATACAAAAAGTAGCTACCAAAAGCATAGTAGGTGCCTGACATGTGCTCTGTTTATAAATTATTTCATTCTTGGGGATCCAGGTAGCTCAATAAGTTGAGTGTCTGGCTCTGATTTTAGCTCAGGTCATTGTCTCATGGTTTGTGGGACTGAGCCCTGTGTTGGGCTCTGACAGTACGGAGCCTGCTTGGGATCCTCTCTCTCTTTCTCTGTGCCTCTCCCCTGCTCATATGCAGACACAGGGGCTCTCTCTCTCTCTCTCTCTCTCTCTCTCAATCTCTCTCTCAAAGTAAATAAACTTTAGGGGCTGGCTCAGTTGGTTAAGCATCTGACTCTTGATTTAGGCTCAGATCATAATCTTGCATTTCATGACTTTAATCCAGCTCTGTGCTGGCAGTGTGGAGCCTGCATGGGGTTCTGTCTCTCCCTTTCTCTCTGCCCCTCCCTTGCTCTTTATCTCTCCCTCAAAATAAATAAATTTAAAAAATAAATAAACTTTGAAAAATTATTTGATTTTTCTAACTTAATGAAGTAACCTATTACCACAGCTTCATTTTAATGTAGAAGGTACTAATTTTCCTCATTTGATGAAGTAACTACACTCGGTGTTATGCTTTAGTGTTGAGGTAATGGAGACAGAAAGAGGTTGGTTTGTCCAAAGTTCCAGAGATGATAAATGGTGGAGCTAAGAGCCAAACCCAGACAGATGGAGTGCAGAGCTCATACTTTTAACCCCCAAGTCAAGGTATTAACAAAACTCCTCATCCAGACTGACATCAGAGAAGGATTTGCTGGGGATGTAACACTAGAGCTGAAGGTGAATATGTGTCCATCAAAGGAGAGCACAGAGTTCATCTGCAGGGAAGGAGGGGTTGTAAGCAGAGGAGGGAAAGTGAACAAAGGAAAGGAGAGAGAGAGTAATAGAATGAAGGGAGGAGGGCTCAAGTGACTGCAGGAGCAGAGCATTTGGGTCTTCATCTTACACCAGTGGGAAGTTACTGAAAGGCCCTTAGGTAGCAGGAATATGATTTATGCTTTAAGGACTCCTCTGGCTGCAGTGTGGAAAACGGAGCAGAGAATTCAGAGGGTATATGAGAAAACAAGAAGGCTATAATGCAGTTGTCAAGGGTCTAGGCCAGTGGTTCCAAAGTGTAGTCTCTGAACCAGCAGCACTACTGACCCCACAGAGGTTCTTATAAATTCAAATTCTTGGGATCTACCCCAAACCTACTAAATCAGAAACTCTGGGGGTGTATTAGTCATCTACTGTTGTAGTAAAAAATTACTATGAACTTAGCAGCTTAACATATCTTATATTTATTATTTGTCATTCCTGTGGGTCAGGAGTCCCAGGCACTGTCAGGTGGGTCCTCTGCTCAGGGTCTCATAAGGTGGCAATCAAGGTGCTAGACAGTCTGTGTTCTCATCTGGAGGCTCAAGTGGGGAAAATCTACCTCCAAGGTCACTGAGTTTGTTAGCAGAATTAATTGACTTGTAATTGTAGAACTGAGGGCCCCAGGTTTTCGCTAGCTGTTATCTAAAGGCTGCTCTCGGGTCCTGGATGGCACCTTCAGCTCCTCAAGGTTGCCCACAGTTCCTTGTCACATGAGCTTGTTCAACATGGATGCTTACCTCATTAGGCCAGCAGTGTCTCCAGAGAAAATCTATTAGCAAGACAGTCTTATATAATGTGCCATAATCATGGGAGTGACACCCTATCATCTTTGCTATATTCTACTGGCTAAAAGCAAATCACAGATCCCTTGCACAAAAGGAGGGGATTATATCAAGGTATGAACACCAGGAAGCAAGGACTGTGGGGGATCACCTTAGAATTGGTCCACACAGACTCTGTACTCTGTGTTTTAACAAGTCTTCCAGATACCTGTGCAGCATACTCAGGCTTAAGAACCATTAGTCCAGGGGTGCCTGAGCGGCTCATTCAGTTAAGTGTCTGAGTTCAGCTCAGGTCATGATCTTGCAGTTCATGGGTTCAAGCCTCACCTGGGGCTCTGTACTGACAGCTTGGAGCCTGGAATATGCTTCAAATTTTGTGTCTCCCTCTCTCTCTGTCCCTTCCCTGCTCATGCTCTGTCTCTCTCTCTCTCTCTTAAAAATAAACATTAAAAAAATTTAAAAAAAACCCACTAGTCCAGATTATGGATATGAGAGACATTTAGAAGACAAAACCAAAAGAACCAGGAGCTATAGTAGCTGTATTACACATGCAGTTTAGCAGTATGGTCATGAGCATGGGCTTTGGAGCCAGTAAGATCCAGGATCAAGTCTCTGCCACTTTCTAGATTGTGTGACCTTGGGCAAGTTATTGAAACTCACACAGCTTCAGCTGCATTTTTCTTTTTTTAATTTTTATTTATTTTGAGAGAGAAAGAGAGTGAGTGGGGAGGGGCAGAGAGGGAGAGAGAGAGAGATTCCCCAGCAGGCTCTGCACTGTCAGCATGAGATCGTGACCTGAACTGAAATCAAGAGTTGGACATTTAACCTACTGAGCTACCCAAGTGCTCAAGCTTCAGCTTCCTTCTGTGTATTATGGCATTCCCACGGAAACCACTTCTTAGAATTTAGGGATTTATAAGAGTTAAATGATCATCAGCGTAAATGTTGTATGGATGTCTGACACAAAGGATGTGCTCAATAAATGTAGGCTACTGTTATGAACATCTGTGGGATTCAGCTTTTTCTGTGAAATGAGATTAGACTGTATAATATAAATGACTCCTGATTCAAAAATTCAAATATTATAGATAAAACAATCTTGCTCTTGAGAAGGATGTGTTTTTTTCTCTATTACCTGGAAGAGCAATGGCTACCCTGACATTATGAGTTGCCATTTTGGCTGCCTAGTTGTTGTTGTGTTTATAATCTCCTATGGTACTGGACATGAGCCACCACCAGCCTCCTTTTGTTTGCCAGAAAAACATCTTCCATATGGAACTTCCTGAATGATTGATATATACCCTCTGGGGTTCCAGTAACTATACTTGCCTCCTTTGAAAAAAAAAATATATATATAAAGCAGATTAAACTGACCCATACAAACACCCGGAGGGACATTTCTAAACAGTTATTAAGTGGGGATCCTAATCTGTAGAAGCTTACATTTTTGGTGCTTTTCACACAATACCGTAATTGTCAACTTAATTTTCTATCTTCCTTACTAGACTAAAAACTCCTTGGAGGCAGAGACCATATTTTACTGTCCTGGGGAAGGGGAGGAGAAGCTTCTTCTGGAAAGAGGCAATGACTCTTTTATTCTTTGCCCTTCTCTATCCTTTGTTCTCTCCTGTCCCCTTCCTCTTCTCCAGTCAAGGTTAGACTCCCCAACATTTGGGAAGCGCTCTGGACTTATGAGAAAGAACACCTGCTGGGAAGAATCAGAGGGAGCTGGACACTAGGGTAAGATCTTGGTAGAATATACAGGAAAACTAATGTCAAAACCGCCTCCAGGTCTCTGCGGTCCTACAGGTAAAGGCCAGGGTTCATCTTTGTGTAAAGAAAACTGTTTTGTCTAGGGAAATCCCTTGAATGGGTTTTGCATAGGCAAAACAAAGACTCAGAGAACAGGGATGAAGATCTTACAGAGGAAGACACAGTGAAACTTCTAGAGGACACCAAGCTTACAGTTATCAGTTATAAAGTCCTGGTCATGTTATTTGGGGAAGGCAAAGAGGAAAGATTGGGATTCTTTACTGCATTTGATTACAGAATCTGGCACAAAGAAAGTGCATACTCAATGCTTAGAGAATAAACTAAAGAATGAATGAATGAATGAATGAATGAATGAAACCAAATTCTGTATTATCTCTCCTGTACCGTGTAATTTGCTCTCTCATTACTGACTACTGACACAGGAGAAGGACATGGCCCCCCAAACTGACAGGCTTGTGTGTAAAAAAAAAGCACAGCAAAATGTCCTTCCGAAACAGGCACCACCATCTGCCTAGGTTGGAAAGTATAATTTAGTAAAGAAACAGGCAGAACACGTAGTTCAGAGAATGTTAATACACAGTCAATAAAGTAACTAACCAATCCGTAGTAACAGCCCCCCAAAGGACAATTCTGGAGTGTTTTATTCCGAGAGCAAATTAAAGCAAAACAAAGATGAGTCTACCAAAAAAACAGCAGACTCTCCTCTATTTCACATATGAGTCCCTAGAGGAATTCATGGAAATTATCCATATCTTTCCCATATCTCCTATCTACTACAGTGTACAGTGTCAACCTAAAAACCCCTTTGTTCAACAGCTACAGTGTAGGAAATCAGGGCCAGGAACCTCACCTTCTATTCCCTGCATGCAGAATATGTTCAGAATTAACTATTCATGAGCTACTGGTATGAATCTAAGAAAAGATCCAGAGTTTTGATAAGGTTGCAATTAGCCAGTTATGCAATCAGAAGACCTTTCATCAACTCATTAATGATTATTTTAAAACAGTACACTTCTTGGGATACATGAAAGCTGCTATTTTATTCTTCATAACGGAGAACTGTTTCCATGCCATTCTGACGTGCTCCAGCAGCGGACAAGAATTCCCACGGGACAAGTGGTTGTTTAGCATGTAAGAATTTGTGTGCTTATGTGTGGGGGACGGCAGGATGGGGACACATGTTTTCATCCACATAATATATAAATGACCATAGAATTAGCTGTTCAGATGCTAATTTGGTGTTTGGGCCCTTTTTTGTGCAATTTATTGGATTTGGTGTCCCCACTAAGATGATTAAAATAAACCAATCTATCAATATGTGGTTCAATAACTTCAAATATCTAACTACAACGACAACTGTAGTGTGGTCTGTTACTGTCTTTAGAGCAGCGTTGCTTTGGAGATGACTTGTCTGGGCTTTTCTCAGGACACGTGGGATGCTCCAACCTCCAGTATGTCTTCCAAAGTGAAATCTGCAAATGAGCAGCTGGGGCGTAGGGGAGACGAGTCAACTTCTTCCGTCTTCAACATTTATTTAAAAACAACTACATGTCACAGTTTCCAGAGAATAAGTCGTGAGCACACATGTAAACCCAGCACTAGGATCCAAGGAGTTATATACCGTTTTCATTACAGTATTGACTACTCATGACACCTCCAAGCTTCTTTTTAATTTGAGGAATAGTTTTAGTTGGAGACAAGGAAGATTTTAGGTGATCTGGGGTTTTTTTCCCTCAGAGGAGCCCACATATAAGCTTACTTCTACATTCTGTGACCTGTATGTCCTATTTTCCAAAAATTGCATACAGGATAAACTGTTAGATTGTATAAATATATATGTGAACACTTGCTCATTCCCTTTCAATGCACACACATTTCCAAAGACATTTCTCAAAAATTACTTGTCCAATTAACTTCTTTATGAACAAATAAATTCTGTTCACCTATAGACAAGCTACAGTCTAGCAACCCGGGTGTCTGATTTCAGAATATTATTAACGGTGGTTATTAGCCAGGGAAGCAATGTAGAAGCAAACATATAGGGTGAAATTTACAGTTATTGCTTTGCAAAGAGATAGCAAGAATGACTCAGTCTTCTAATAGAACTTACATCCAATAAGCTGTAGGGTTTAGATTAAATGATTTGATTTTTTTCTGTGGCTTAATAATATACATAAGATAAAATGGATACATTTTTATTATCAGTTTCCATCAGCCAACATTTTAAATCTTTGCTTTTCCTTCTCTGAAGATGCCTAATGAAGGCTATATTCCATTGTTCTCAAGTAATTTTCCTTTTCTTTCAGGTCTATTCCCTTTTGAGTTGCAAGCAATCCCCGTATTTATGCGCCCAGTACTAACGGGAGCTCTTGTCAACAATATCCTTTAAGCTGTAACTTCCAGAGGTTTCTCTCTTTCATTCTTTTTTTTTTTAAAGTTTACTTATTTATTTTGAGAGAGAGAGAGAGAGATAGCACGTGCTCCCGTGTGAGTTGAAGATTGGGGGAGGGGCAGGGAGAAAGAGCAGGAGCAAAACCCAAGCAGACTGTGTGTTGTCAGTGCGGAACCTGTTGCGGGGCTCAAACCCATGAAACGTGAGCTCATGACCTGAGCCAAAATCAAGAGTTGGATGCTTAACCGACTGAACCACCCAGGCACCCCTCTCTCTTTCTTACACTGGTCAAATATTAGTGAAACTTGTAGACATGGGTAAATGTTGTCCAATCTGAGAATCTACTTTATGATAACAGTTCTAGCCCAAGAAAGTAAATAAAATATAAGACCAAAGGAAAAAATAAAACTGTTTAGGGGGGAAATATCATAAGGGAGCTTGGTAAGTAACAGGAATTCTTGGCATAATTCATGTAGCCTAGACATAAAGCCGGTTTGGGGACAGTATGCCAAGAAGACATGCCTTGGGACAAAAGATAATCTTTCAGAAAATTGATGCAGTAGTTAGTTCACACTGAAGAAGTGATAGAACTATGCACGGCCCCTGACTACCCATCTGTCTCACTAGTCCATTGTTAGGATCGCTGTTAGGATCGCGAACACTGAAGATGACAAGTAGCATCGCACGCTCATCTTACAACAGTGCAACAATAGCAGTAATAGCAGTATCTGCCGTTAACTGGGCAAACGAGTTGAGAATTGCATCATGGTGATAAGATGAATTCCACAACTGAGGGGACAAGTCAGCTGTTTAATTACTGTGAGAATATGTTTCCTTATCTGTAAGCATTATAAATAAGCATTATCCCTGTGTTAGATCCTATGGAAGAGTCTAGGGTTTTCTAGAAGAAAATTTTCTATCAGATTATGAGTTGGTGAGAGAAGCAGATGTATCCTCCACACACATCATTGTACCGCTATGGGTATGAGGTGCTTGACAAAGAAAAGGTGCTGAACAGCCTTGAATGGAAAAAAGGAAGCAAAAAATGTGGAGGAAAACATAGGTGAGGATAAACCATGGAAGAGACAGGACTCATACCCACACGGACCTCATTGTCTGACAGTGAGCAAAAAAAAAAAAAAGTTAGAAAACAAGCTTGATCAGAAGTAATACAAGAAAATAAAAGGCAGAAGAAGTGTTTGCTGTGGAAAGCAGGGGAAGATTAAGAAGGAGCTGGGCCATGGTGCACACACAGAAAACTTCTAGACAAACGTACTCCTCCCACACAATGCCCAGAAGTCATTCAAACACTGTATTTTCTGTATATAGTCATTCACATAGCTCGTCCAAGCATCAGCACAGGACAATAGTTATTTCCGCAATATAAATTTCACCAGATGACATGCCAGCATCTCCCAGTTCCTTTACTTGGCTGCCCCCAGTTACACCAGTGTAATTCTATTCACCAAGGAGTATCTATGAGTCTTCCCATATTGTACATGCAGTAATTTTTCTTTCCTCTTCTCCCCATTTTATGATGACAGCTGCTCTTTGTGACTGCTTCAGAGACTGCTGGTCAGCTAGAATCTGCTGGCTCACAGCAAAGGCATTATAAATCCAAGAAAGCTACAGGGAACTCTCCTTCTCCCTCTCTCAGACCCAGGTAGGCTGTGCCTGCTACCGGGAATGCAGTCTCAGCAACAGAGCCCGAATTGAAAAAGGGGCGAATGCAAAAACTGGGTGCTCTGGCTCGTCTCCAGATTGGAGGGCCAGAGAAGAGGTCCTGGTGACTTCTATACCAGGCTGCGACACTGGCAGAGGAGACACGAATGTGGAACAGAAGCCCCAGCTGAGAAAAGAGGACGCATTTGTACAAAACAAGTTAAATACTGATACAGACATGGCAATGGGAGCCAGAAGGACAGTGATGGCTGTAAAATCAGAAAGACCTTGGTTTCAGTATCAGTTCTGTTTCTTACTTGTTACATAACTTTGGGGAGTTATTTAATTTCCATAAGACCTGGTTTTCTCAGCTATAAAATGAAGAAACACAAAGAACCTGCCTAGGGGGAAACTGGGTGGCTCAGTCAGTTAAGCATCTGCCTCTTGATTTCAGTTCAGGTCATGATGTCATGGTTCGTGGGGTCAAACCCGCACTGGGCTCTGCACTGGGATTCTCTGTCTCCCTCTCTTCCTACCCCTTTCTCCCAACCCCCAAAATAAATAAATAAACTTAAAAAAAAGAACCTACTTAATAATGTTGTTGTAAGGATTAGAAGGGAATACTATATGTCCCCAGCAGAATCCTTCTCATGTGGTAAGGACTCAAAGGTTGCCGACAGCTGCTGCTGTTACTATTAAATTTATAATATCCACTATAAGAATTTTTAAATTTTTTAGTGTTTATTTATTTTTGAGAGAGAGAGAGACAGAGCATGAGCAAGGGAGGGGCAGAGAGAGAGGACGACAGAGAATCCGAAACAGGGTCCAAGCCCTGAGCTTGTCAGCCCAGAGCCTGATGTGGGACTCAAACTCATGAACTGTGAGATCATAACCTGAGCCAAAGTCTGGCACTTAACCAACTAAGCCACCAGGGCACCCCTCCACTATAAGATTTTTAATGCACAGAGATACACACAGAAGTGGAAAAGACTACTAGGTGTAATAATGTTGAAAATGAAAAATAGAAAACGATCCACATGTTCACTAACAAAAGCAGGGCTTATGGTATCCTTACTGTTTTTAAATGAATGAGATCTATCTTTGTGCACAGCCATGGCAGATGTCCAAATGTATAATTAAGTAAAAAGACCAAGTTCAACAATACTCATGGGATCATCCCATTTCTCCAAGTAAAATTCAATTTTTAAAAATCTGAACAATATAAGCATCAAAATAATTAAAAGATGTTATCTTTGTGAAAATTATGTTTGCATATTTGTGTGTTTGAACAACTTATTGTAATAATATTTTTTCCTGTTATTTTTAAGTCACAGATTTTGAGACAGCTGAGGTTTTCTTAACAGTCTTATTCTCAAGAGTCTGATTCTTACATATCCCACTGAGCACTAGAATCAAATATCTGGTGGGTTTTTTACTTCCTGGCCAGCAACTTAAAGCCTCCTGTGCTCTGAAATCTCACAAAAGAGAGAAATCAAAAAGGTACAGTAATCTGTACAAGAGCTGCAAGCATGAGACACATATTTTAGATGCTGATTCCATTCATTCATAAGTCAATTTGCCTCTTAAAAATCCTGAGAAATTATCAGAACTAAGATAACATTACTCTTCAGTGTTCCTAGAATAATGCCAAGTGAACAAATCAAAATACACCTTCAATTAGAAATGCTCTTCAAAATATTTTCTAAATAAAATAAACCAGATTTATGCACAGACGCACTAAAATAAGTAATACACCCTTCTGTTGAATTTATAAGCTTCCTATAACCTTGTAGCTTATGCTCTGCTTGTTTTTTCTAAGCCTTGGGATTTGATTTCTAAAGCAATAATCCAAAACTAAAAACATCAAGAAGGTTCCAATGTATATTGTACAGAGGTAAATATTCTACACAAACATAATTTTTCTGACTATATATAATTTAAAAATCATCAGTGCCCAGATTCTTTATTTAGATGAGTAAGGGATGAAAACAGCATGACACCAGTTTAACTGATTGGAATAACTTAGTGTTTTCTTTGCAGTGCATACTCACAAATGGGGCATCAATTTAACAAATGCTAAAATGAAGCCAAGATTACATTGGCAATCCAGGTCTTCCTTCTTGATCTTCATTTGAGTTTCTTTCTTTCATTCTTTTTTTTTATGCTTATTTTGAGAGATACAGACAGATTATGAATGGGGAAGGGGCAAAGAGAGAGAGGGAGACACAGAATCTGAGGCAGGCTCCAGGCTCTGAGCTGTCAGCACAGAACCTGATGCAGGCAAAATGACCTAAGCTGAAGTCTGACCCTTAACTGACTGAATCACCCAGGTGCCCCCATCAGTTGAGTTATTTTTTTCCTTTTTTAATTCTTTTTGATGTTTATTTATTATTGAGACAGAGAGAAACAGAGTATGAATAGGGGAGGGGCAGAGAGAGAGGGAGACACAGAATCTGAAGCAGGCTCCAGGCTCTGAGCTGTCAGCACAGAGTCAACGCGAGGCTCAAACCCACAAACCACGAGATCATGACCTAAGCCGAAGTCAGATGTTCAACTGACTGAGACACCCAAGCGCCCCATGAGTTTCTTATCCATGAGGAACTCTTAGTCATCTATTTCAAGGAAGAAACTCCTAAGTGTCCCTTGTCACTGGTCCGAATGAACAAAAGGGACTGGATATAATAGTTTAGCAGCTTCCCTACGCTTTACTCAACAACAAATGTTTTCAGCAACTCCTTAAATATCTTCTCTTAGCGCCTCATCTATGAAGTAATGATTTCACTCCACATGGTTTATTTACTTATATGTTTTGGATATACAGCATTCAATGAAAGTATTAAAGTCAAAATCAACAACTGGATGGTTCCCCTTGTGCCTATACCTAAGCATTTACATTCACTTATAGTCATGATAAAATGTGCTTTGCTTCCATTTACATCACCCTGGAGGCTTTCTGATCTCTAAGAAAATCCACATGTATCATATAATGCTACCAAAAGAAAATGAACAGCAGATTAGGTACCTTTTGCTGGTAAGGTTGAAAGAAACAAGAAAATTTGTGTCATGTGAACCAAGCAAAGACACATAACATAAAGCCAGTTGTTTCTCTTGCCTTTCACCTTGAAGGCTACATTCAAATAACAGCAACAGGGCACCTGGGTGGGTCAATCTGTTAAGTATCAGACTTTGAGTCGGGTCATGATCTCCTGGTCTGCAGATTTGAGCCCCGGATTGGGCTCTGTGCTGACAGCTCAGAGACTGGAGCCTTGTTCAGATTCTGTGTCTCTCCCTCTCTCTCTGTCCCTCCCCTGCTCATACTCTGTCTCTCTGTCTCTCTCTCAAAAATAAACATTTAAAAAATTAAAAAAAAAAAAGGAACAACAAAATAACAGCAACAAAACAGCTCACCAGTGCAGTTTGGTAGTGGGAGTGGTTTGATGCAAATGCTTTCCTTAATTCTAGAACAAAAGTTCTAGTATTACTTCACTTCATAATTCAAGGTATGCAGAGGCACCTGATTCCAAAATGTATCAACTCTTTAAACTTATTCTCTTTAGAATCTGTTTCTGGCACTGTTTTAATGGCCCCCTATTCACCATGTTGGTAAGGGAAGAAATCCTATCTTCAGGTCTTGGACATGCTGGTACGTGACACTGGACACTGGACAGATGAGACAGACAACACTTCATTAGTCACATAAACTCACAGCCCAGGAGGGGAGGGTACTGATGGCAGGCAGAGCCCTTGGGGGTCATGCTGTGAACACAAGTAACAACGAGCAGCTATGGAAGGAAGCTCTGTAGTACCAAGAGGGTGGAATGCCTCGTTTCTCACCGCACAAGGTGACTGGCTTATTTGAGCAATTCTGCAGGCTGCCAGGGATTAGCAGGAACTGTGCCTGCTCCCTCTGATAAGGAAGGGGGGAGTGTTTGACCAGGGGACCTTATCTGCATGAACAGAGTAAGAGGGGAACTTCCAGTTAGGCTATTCAAGGCCTTCCCGAGTTTACCAGATATTGTGAGTGCAGCACATAATACTGAACCTTCATTGGAGGCCTAATGCCTGAGGTCTAAACACTCATAAATATTTACTAAATGAGAGTGAATGAATGAGTGAGTTGAAAGTGAGAGCATTCTGAACTTTGGGTATGGACCTTGAGCAAGACAGGGAACATGTTAGCTGTAGCGCACTCATTTATAAGACCTCTAAAATGGGAGTTGCAATAGCTTTTCTGTTTATCTCAGGAGGGTGCCTGAGGGAATAAAATCACTAGCATCCCACTGTGTTATCCCACTGGGTAACATCTCAATTCCTTCAAAAGACCAGAAAGGCCCTCTACTGAGTACCTGTCACACTCTGGTACCTATCTCCCTCATATTCTAGGCACACTGCCCTTTCAATAGACAGCTTTGTAGCCTTTGTGCATGAGCAACATAAGCTAAGATATACTGTTGTATTTTTTGAGAGAAAGAGAGAGAGAGAGAGAGAGAGAGAGAGAGAGAGAGAGCGAGCACATGCATGAGTGGGGAGGAGCAAATAGGGGGAGAGAGAATCCCAAGCAAGTTCCATGCTGTTGACATGGGGCCCAACATGGGACGTAATCCCACAACCATGAGATCATGACCCGAGCTGAAAACAAGAGTTGGACCCTAACTGACTGAGCCACCCAGGAACCCCAAGATCTACTCTTTAGATGCTTCCAAAGCACCCCAAATCTCTTCTACAACTCAAGCTGAAACTGTTTGTTTCCTGTATGTCTCCCAAATGCCTGGCACACAGTAAGTACTCAACAAATGTCTGGGTGGCAGAGTAAGTGAATAGAATGTGATAACAACTAAAAGTGTACTCAGAAGTTAAAAGCACTACACAGAATTGAAAAATCGTATGACTTTTTCTTCCACCTTCAATTATGGGAAGAGCCTACTACACTCTCCTCCACTTTGTCTCCCCTCTCCATGCCTCACAGCTGTGGGGATGTCAGCCTTCCAGGTAGGAGGAAAACCTGATCTGTGGGTCACAGAACTCAGGCCTTTTTACCTTTCTCTGTCCACGAGCTGGCTTCTGCCACAGTAGCTGTATGAACCGCCCATACAGCGAAAGAGAAGTTTTCAGTATGAATACATGACTACTCTTTTACAATGAAAAAGAAATTTAGCACAGCCAGAAAAGTCTATAACAAGTTCTCCCAACTGTTATAGATTACCATGAAAATTTCTCAGTATTTTTAAGAGTCCTAAACAAATTGAGAAATCTCATTGGTGGGAGATGCTGTGAAAGTCATCTTGTCTAAACATTTTGTTTATAAGATGAAGAAATAGAGGCCTAGAAATGACTTGACCAAAGTTATATCATTAGCCAGCTACAGTCAAATTCAGGGCTCTAGACGTACAAGTCCTTTCATGTGTTTCCTTCATTGTTCTTCTCTCTCTCTGTCTTTTAACAGGGGAAGTCCCAGGGCACCTGGGTGGCTCAGTTCTTTGAGCAAATGATTTATTTTGGCTCAGGTCATGATCCAAGGGTTGTGGGATTGAGCCCCATGTTGGGCTTTGAGGTGAATGTGGAGCCGGCTTAAGATTCTCTCTCTCTCTCTCTCTCTCTCTCTCTCTCTCTCTCTCTCTCTCTTTAATAATAATAATAAAAAAAAAAAGGCAGGGGGAGCCTGGGTGGGTCAGTTGGTTAAGCATCTGACTCTTGATTTTGGTTCAGGTCATGATCTCAAGGTTTGTGAGCTCGAGCCCTGTTTGGGGTTCTGTGCTGACAGTGCAGAGCCTGCTTGAGATTCTCTCTCTCTCTCTCTCTCTCTCCCTCTCCTTCTCTTCCCCTCCTCTGCTGGTACATGCTCTCTCAAAAACAAATAAGTAAACATTAAAAAAATAAAAGTCATACAATAAGATAAAAGAAGTGCAGAATCTCAGGCTACTCCTCAAACCCATCATCAGATTCATCAGAATCAGATTCCACATTTAAAAAAAAATAAAGGAAATTCTTCCTAGTGAAATCAAATGAATGGGAAATATTTAAAACAGATTTAATTAGTGATCAAGCAACCGGCCTACACAGATTTTGTATTATTAGGTTGAGCCACCAAGTTGCCATACTGGGGGGTCTAATGTCAACCTAGTATCATCAAGTGCATCCAGTTCATGTGCTACATGTAAATGGGAGTAGAACATCTGGTTTCTACCGTCAAGAACTTTACATCTTCTTGGGAAACAAATAAAAGATTTATATAAAAGAAAACTAACAATCCAGGGCAGTACAAGCGGTTGGTTGAGCTAAACTGTACAGCACTGTTACAGACATAATGTCATACGCTTACAGGTCAGTGACATATATAAATAAAAATGATATATATTTTTTGAATAAGTATCTTTGGGTATGCCCTAACAAATCACCATCCACTGACTCTTAATGACATGGTTGAGTCAATTCCAATGACTTCCAATTACTAAACCTGAGCCAGTCCTGTTACCATTGCTTTTCCAACATTATCTCATTTAATACTCCCAACATTTCCAAAAGTTAGATATTGGTATTGATCCCACTTCTTTTGGAAAAACTCTGAGTCTCAGAGATGTTAACAGACATCCCCTGGAACTCTCAGCTGGTATGTGGTAACACTCCAGGTTTACAGGCTACATCCTAAACAAGGAGGTTAGGATTGGTGGCATAGGCAATAGCAGAGAGTCACTAGGGCCAGTTGAGCCAGAGGACAACAATGGTAGAACTGGAAGAAAGCAGTATGCTGAACTTAAACCTACAGAATCTGGTACCTGAGTAAACAAGGAATTTTAGTAAGATTTTTTTTAAGAAATAAAAAAAGGATTCCAGTATTTTGAGTCTGGGTAACTGGGAAAGTCACATTATGATCTGTGAAAACTTTAAAGTCAAGAGTAAAGGCAGTTCAATGGAGAGCCCAGGTGATGAATTCAGTTACCAGCTCAAAAAGTTCTAAGTAAATCTCTTGAATATGTAAATATCTTGAATAGTATTTTCCAGGCCTGGGAAAGCATTTTATTGTTAAAATGTTTGCTTGGCTTCACATAGCCAGTGCTTAACATATAGCTAGTTCCCTTAAACAACTTTTCTACAAGGTAATTTTTCTCCCAAGGACACTTCAGGAAAGTAATATGCCTTAGTAGCTCATTCATAGGATATGAAGCCTTCTGGCTTCTGTCTTCACTTGATCTTAGCCAAAAGGCCGAGAAGCGATTCTGGCTTCTGTCTTGACGGCTATTCCCAGGGACAGTACTACTGACTTCTAATGAGCCACATGGTTTCATAGACCCATGCCACGCTGCCGTTATGACAGACCTCCCCAAGCGTGTGCCTGTAAGTTACCCAAGGTGGAGGCTGATTGTGACCTGCATTCCTTGAGCCGTTGAACTGATCTCATGTTCTAATTCAGACACAGAAAATCTCAGTGAACCCTGAACAAATTCAACCTATACATTTACTGGGCATCTGCTCTGGGGTCTGGCCCCAGCTGTGTTAAGTGTAAAAGCAACACATTTTCTCCCTTCAGGAAGCCTGAACATAGACAAGAAAAGAAATAAGTACACTAACGTACATTAAGTGCTAGAGGAGATGTAGATTTAAGGACTGAAGGAGCAGTTTAATTCCAGCGAGATAATAAATAAGCTCAGGGAAAGAACATTTAAACCGAAGTAGAACATTTAAGAAAAGAAGTATCTATAAGAGCAAGTGCTTATAAAAGGATAGTTACAAAAATTATCCAGAAAAGAGAAACGAGCCACACTCTGTTTTGGGGATTAGGTCGCCTATCTCATCTTGTACCTTTTTTCTCAATGCCCTAAAGTCTGACGGTTTGTATTTTTAGAATGTTGTGTTTGCCACCTACATCAAGCATGAACAAAAACACACTTCACAGCAGAAACCCCAAACAGTGAGATCTACACTGTCATCTGCTATACAGAACCAAGAGTCTCAAGTTGCCACAGAAATCCCAGACCTCTTCTGTGGGAAAGTATTTTAAATAAAGCCGTCAGACAGTCTCAATTAAAAATAATAAACGAAAGACCAATAATGGTCCCTTTGGATTCACTAATAAAGTTCATCAATGAACTTTCCATCAGGTACTCAGAAACAAAAAAGGTAGCATATGGAGGAATTTTCAGCGCAATTAAAGTATGCCATTTACATTTTACATTAGTACCTTTGGCTGCTGGCAGTCTGAAAAATATGAAGTCACTGGTTCCACAAAAGGCCTCAAGTGGTGGTCGAGGCGGCAGAAGAAATAAACAAGTAGAGGAGGATGTCACATCTAATATACTTGAAGTGGGCAATTTCCTACGGTTTTCCAGAACAAATGTAACTAGTTTTTAGTGCCGCTGTACCACTTCCTTCAACCTGATCTTCCAGTGCGGAGTACCCGTAACACCTGGCACATTTTAGCAAATGTGAGTTCCTTCTCTAGACCCCACGCTTTTCCAGCGTCCTAGTTTATGAGGTCTGTGGGCTTCCTGAGGGCAGGGCTTTGGTTTTCCTTCTCCCAGAGCTGTGTACCTACCACACAGCCCATGCAATGTGTTTTGATAGAGTCTGTGTATTTAAATGCCTTCCATGCCACGGAAAGGGAATCACCCACTCTCCACTTGCTACAGCATCTCCTCTTACGGCCTCATTTTGTGCATCCTGCAGGCTTACAGGGATGCAGTGTGTGGTGTAGGTGCTGCTCTGTTGTTAAGCCCGTAAAATTCCAGAATCCTCATTCTGCCTGTGTAGGAAGACATAGCCTCTGGAGCACATAGGCAGACTTGACTTTTATGTAATTCTTCTTACGACCCAGATAATGAATGGTTTTGAAATGGGGTTTACATAAATGAGAAACATATCAGTCTGACGTTTCTATCTGATCAACTCCGTTCAACTGAACTGCTCAGGTGACTTCAAAGAAACAACTGGTGACGGAGCCCACAAAAGAGGATAAAGGCTGTCCTCTTTTTCCCTGTTTTCCAAGTCATATGCTCAGTGCTCTGTAGATACCTCTTTCGTGCCCACTCTCGTCACTGTTCCAATCTTGGAACCCTCTCCCCTCCCCCACAGGACATGCATGCACACTTGTAGACATACACTCACCGACTCGCTCCTGGCGGCCTGGTGCCTCCACTGGACATGTGAACCTTGAAAGGGAGTTGATTTCTCACTTGAGTTGTCCCATAAATTACTTAACCTTCCTCCTTTCCTTCACATTAACCTTTGGTCTTTAATTTTTTCCTTTTCACTTGATTTTATGACCTGCTCTCTCAATAAAGCCCTTTTTATAAGGATTTGTATGGAGGTGCCTCCCCAAAAATAAATTTCTTCTTGTAATTGACAACGATGATTCTAGCTCATATCTTTAGATTTTACACAACACACTTCAAAATGCATTGGCAGAAATAAGTGAATTAATAATAATCAAAACTTTTAAGAATTGGGATATTGCCATATACTCTTTGTTATGCTAAAGTTTTTTGTCTCCTTGTTTTGTTTTCCTCTGGTCCACAAGTAACTGCTGAAAACCTAACAAAGAATGTCAGTATTTTGTAAAGTTAGGAACTAAAAACTGTAAGCCTTTGTCTCTGCATGGGGTATATAGCCATCTTTTCACACATATAAATGTAGGTTCTCTCTGAGCTCTTTCACCATTGCCCTGACCTTGGGCTTCCCACAAAGAAGAGTCCAGAGAGGCATCCTAGGCTGTGTCCATGTCTATTGTTCATCAGTGACCCAAAGACAAAAAATAGACAGCCCACACAAAATAGCCAGCAGCGTGCTGCTGAGATATGGAGTTCTCTGCCAGGAGATGAACAAAGTGACTTGGGAAGGGTCACTAGAAACATTACAAGGATAAGAAAAGATGCAGAGAATCCCAGAATCTCCATAGAGACAGGAGTAAGAATCCCAGAGACACAATCCCCACATTCAAAAACCTCACCACGAAAACAGTGAGACATACACATACAAAAAGAGCCTTTAATCAAGACTCACAAAGATGGGACCTAAAACAGCCATCCATTCCAAGTGGGGTCCGGAAAAGGAAGAATTATTTAAGGCCAGGGGACATCCAGGAAGGGCAATGATCCTGGTGCAGGTGATAGGGATGACTTGACTATTCGTACTTCTCTAAAGAGAACAAACAATGAAGGTAACTAGTGAGGAATAACACCTTATAAAGACAGAAAAACACATTTTCCGGTATGTCCGGCATTTCCCCCACCTTTCCACCTCTTGACTATCTTTTGTCACCAGCCCAGGAGTCATCTGATAGCTTTTTCCTTGGCACTACCTAACTCAAAAGAAACACTCTTCTCTTTACCTCTTCAGCTGACAACTTCCCGCTCAGACCTGGAGTTTTAACTCTGATTTCTGATTTCTGTCTCAGAAAGCCTTCCAAGGGCCCCTGGCTTACAGAAGCCATGCTGTGCTAGACATCCAGAGTCTCCTCTTGCCACTAAGATGGATGCTCATCATGTCCTGACCCCGTGTCTGAGGCCTCTGGCAGCACTCTGAGCACCTGCGGGGTGAGGGCGATGATGCCCGTCCCACCCGTCCCCATGTTCCTAGCACACCGAACACATTCACTCACGAGTTGTGCCCAGTTTAGCTAGAATCTGTGCCATTCCACTACTCTCAGACCCAGGATCGGTCATAGCCACTGGAGGCTTTCCCAGGAGTCACTCTCTCCTTCATCATGCTTTAGATTTTATACACTCTTTTTAGGGACTGTGTTTATGTATCTCCTCTATTGTATCTCCTTCTGTTAATAAATTTCTGATAAAGAAACATGTCACTGGCACAATCACTCCTCATTAGCTGAGAGATTTGTGTAGCCTACTTCCTGGCCTAGGAGCCTCCCCGATGCAAAATGGCACTGCACTTGTGTGGGAACAACCATGAGTGAGCCTCAGGACAGAGTTTTAAGAGACTGTTGGAGTAATCCAGGGGAACCTCTTTCAGCCCAAAGGAAAAGCCTATTCCTTTGGCTTCTGACAACCAAACATTATATTCTCCAGTTTGATGTAACATCACCGACAATCTGATCCATGTTCAGGATCCCCAGTTTCACAAGCATGCTGGCGGCAGAAGCGTCTGTAAGTGACAGCAGGTGCAGAAAATCCTCTGGGTTGAGAGGAGGGACCAACATGGCAGAGAAGTAGGGGGCTCTGTACTTTCTGCCCACATCTCTCAAAGAAGGGCTGAAGCCAAAGGACTTTGAACCCCAAGAATCTGAGAAGAAACTGAGACTACCAGAGAGAAACTTGGGACAACCTAACGGCCCATAGGTGGGTGACTGCAAACTGGGGGAGATAAAAGTACTGCGGGGACCCAGAGGGGAGGGATCCCCTTTTGCGGAGAGACAATCCTCTGGGTGCCTGAGCAGTTCTTTAATGGTCTTTCTATACACCAGGCTCATGAAGAACTCACAGCATTCTGGACTAGGATGGCAGAAATGGCATATACTCTACCTTATGTGAATTTCTTGCCAGTCCCTGTGGTCACATGGTGTTTCCTCTGTGACAGGGCTTGCTGACCAAAGCCCTCTCAATCTCTTTCATGAGACAGAAGATACGCGATGGCTGGGCTCCTTGCTTCAGGAGTTCGTATTTAACCTCAACCAAAACCAAGGAAAGCAAATGTGTCACAGGCACTTGGAGATGCAGGAAGAAGTCCTAAAACGCAATCCACTTCTGCCTGTATTGATGCCTACGATGAAGGAATCAAAGATGTATTTCTTGAACGTGCAGGTGACATTCCAACAACATAAATGAATGGAAAGAACTTGAAAATAATTGTAATCGACTAAGAAAGGATCCCAGCAGGAAAAGATGCAATACATTTAATCTCCTCCGCTTTTTCTTTTCTCTGTCTTTCCCATACCCACCCTCCTCCACTATACATACTCCTCCACACACATGGGCACACACACACACACACACACACACACACACACACGAGATTATTGCTAATTCCAATTAAGTTAACAAACATTTACTGAGTACCTGCTCCATGGTAAGTACTGCACCAATTAAGTGTACAAACATGAAGAACATAGTCTCTGACTCTAAGAAGCTTATAAGCCTAATTAGTGAGACAGATACACACACCAAGAGTACAATGAGGGGCAAAGTGTGCAGATGTTGATATGCACAGAGACTGAGGAACACAAGGGAAACACTGAGCATCAGGGGAGACTCTCCCCAGGAATTTACATTTAAGCGAAATCTTGAAGGATAAGCAGGTTTGCCAAATAGATAAAAGAAAAATAATTCAAATGTGCAGAAGAACAAACTGGAAGTCATTGATAAAGGGGAGAGGAAGCAGCCTTCTCCAAGCCACGCAATATGGCCTATAGAGTGGAGGAGCTGGGTAGGAGCTCGGGGAGGGCTTAGATCGGGACAGGCTTCCAAGGCCAAGCTGAAGGTCATCAAGCATCTTCAGAAGAGGTTAACTGTGGCAGTGGCATGACTGGATAAAAGCTTTACCAAGAACCAAGACTCCTATAGTCCCCGGATAAAGGGGAAGCAAACTGGGGGTGACAGGCAGCCTGGAGGTTATGACAGTGACATTCCATTTACACCAAAGAGTGGATTAGACTCTACAATGGTGTTAGTTCAGTTTTTGGGTAGAAATTCACTGGTACAAGGGCCTCAGTGCCCTATACGTTGCACCTGATAGACACTCAAAAACATGCATGGACTTGAATTATTACCTTGGCCAGAAACAATTAGGGAGTCTACAAGGGCCAGGGAGTTTTTTGAGTGAAAAATATGCTCTACTGTCTGAGAAAACACCCTTGGCTCTTGCCAGTGTCTTCAAAATGATTGGTGGTTATCATAAGGCAGAGACTAAACTAGGAAGTGTGGATCTATCAATCAGGTCAAATCTGTCATGACTGGTAGAAAATATTCCAAATTAAGCTATGAAGACCAAGTTACCAAACTGCCATCAGAAATGGGGTGGTCACGGCAGGGGAGGGTAGGAGGAATAGAGAATTACTTTAGTGTTGGTGGAAGTAAAATTGGTCATTTATGTTTCAGAACACCAAAAAATGTAGAGGAATAATATAATGTACACTTTGTACTGTTCGTTTCGTGTCAGAAAGAGCGAAAATTTCAGAGACATGATTGAAAGCCATATGCAGATGTACCACTCCATGTCCCTCCATACAGCACTACAATGAGTTTCTCATTTTCTCTCTCATTTCTCATTTCAATCTAAATATTTATTCCATATCTCCAAAAATAATTTCTGTATGTTTTAAATATTATTTAAATGATATAAATAAAATACAAAAACAGGCTTTTTTGAAGCCTCCTTTTTCACTCAACAACTTGTTTGTGTGTTTTTTTAAGATTTATTTGTACGAAGGGATGCCCAGGTGGCTCACTCAGTTAAGCATCTAATTCTTGATTTTGGCTCAGGTCATGATCACACAGTTTTGAGTTCATGGGTTTGACACCCACAGTAGGCTCTGCACTGACAGTAAGGAGCCTGCTTGGGATTCCCTCTCTCCCCTCCCTCTCTGCTCGTCCCCCACTCGTGCTGTTTCTCTCCCTCCCTCTCGAAAGAAAGAAACTTAGAAAAAAAGATTTATTTGTACTGATAAATTTAGCTTTGGTTTATTCATTTCACAGATAGATACATAGATAGCATTCAACTGCACTAATATACTGCATTATGCTTCTCCATTCTTCCAGAGATGGCCTTTTAAGATGTTTCTAGCCTCTTGCTATGAGAAGTAACACTCTAATAAACTTGCATGAGCTTCTTGGGGAGTTTTCTCCAGCATTGATTAGCCTAGGTGCATCTTCCACTCTCCTTCAGGAGATATTGGTTCATTGTTCTCCAAAGTTAAAACAATTTACACCTTCCCCAGTAGTGCATGAATTTCTTTATAACCTCAAAACCACTTCGTGAGAGCCAAATTTCATTTCTGCCAACCTTATGGAAGTGAAATGGTTCTTGTAATATTAATTTGTTGCCCTGATTACTAAAGGTGGGTACCTTTTCACTGTTACTGACCATTTTTGTTTATTGTTCTATAAAATGCTTAGTCAAGACATGTGTCCATTTTTCCATTAGACTGTTTATTGTAGAATTTCTTTTTACATGTTGATACCAATCCCTTGCTAAAAATATAGAAAACAAATTATAGCTATGTATTAAAACTTTCAAACTGCTCCTACCCCTTGACAAAATAATCACACTTAATGGATTAAAACTAAGAAAGAAATAAAAGCTATGTTAAAAGATTTAGGCTCCAAAGATGTTCATCAAAGCATTGTTTATAAAAGCAAATATTACAAGAAGTATGCTTAAATAATAAATCTAAAAAGACAAAAATATGAAATTCTCCAGCAGAAAAAAAGGGATTGGCATATCTGCACACTGCTTATGCAGGTATTAAAACCAGCATTTATATGAGAATGTTTAATATATAAAAGAATGTTAAAAAATACATTAAATGAAAAAAGCAGGTTGCAAAAAATTCTCAAGAAAAATATGACAGTAAGTGAAATTATTAATCGTTTATAGGTATAAGTATATCTTCTTTTTATTTCTATATTTTTCTTCAATATTTCTACCAATGTAAAATAATTAAGAGCTATGCATATAAATATAACAGGGAGATTCTTTCATAATTAGACTATCAGGGGGGAAATTAACCTACGAGACAGAATTTTGAAAAGCACCAGATTACAAAGAACAGTGGAAGCAACAAAGAAGACCAGTGTGGTCATGGATACAGAACTCCTGTTCCCCAGGCCGGATATTTCAGCCAAACCCACAGAAAATGATCACCATTGGATCACTGCTGTCTCACCTAATGGAAAATAATAATGCGAGAAGTTCTGTGAGTTCCATACACAGCAGGCCTCAGCGTATCCCAAAGGGCTTACAATCTAAGTAAGACAGATGAGACAATTAAGACAAACAGACAAGGAATGGGAAAGGCAATTTGTACCCCAATCATGGAAGAGGCATATGGTTTCTATGTCTATGCTTACATTTCAGAACAGTTTAAGGAGAGTCAAGACAGACTTGAGTAGAAAATACAGCTAGAACTGAATACTAGGGGTTAGAAAATGAACATATTTTATGTGGCTGATGGTAAAAGATATCAACTCAGAATGAGAACACCAATTTTATTTTTTAATTAAAAAAAATGTTTGTTTGGGGGGGGGGGCGGAGAAGGAGCAGAGAGAGGGAAAGACAGAGAATCCCAAGCAGGCTTCCTGCAGTCAGCACAGAGCCGGATGCAGGGCTCAGACTCAAGAACTGTGAGATCATGACCTGAGCTGAAACCAAGAATCAGACGCTTAACCAACTGAGCCACCCGAGTGCCCCAAGAACACCAATTTTAAAATACCTTGATCCCAAACTCTGACGGTCTGGATCATTAGTACAACTGCTTTTAGTTTGTAAACTATTTGCTTATAATCATCTAAAATTTTCAAAGAGTCAAGGTCAAGTGTGGAATGGAAGAGACAGAATAGCCTTCAGAGTCAGAGCAGAGGGCAGTCATGGGCACAAGCCCCTTTGCCCTTCATTTCCTCCTCATCAGAATGGTGGTGTAACACATTCTCAAGCCTGCATGGCTACTAGACCTTTAGAGATAGTGAAAATAACCCCTGCGTGTGGCATGTTGGTGGCGCTCAATCAGTGGAAAATATTAATCTGGGAACTGGGCAGTTTCTTCTGCACTTAGAACTGGAGCACTATCAGATAATATGCCCCAGACATTTAACTGCTATAATATGTAAAGTGAATAAAACTCCTAGAGCTTTGATTGATAGCTTACTAACAACACCATTTGTTTTCGAGCATTATTTTTCTTTTTAGAGTATATTTTTCATCCTATCTAATCACAAAGTAGATCAACTTAAAAGATACTTTATAAAAAGAAGTCACCCATAGTCAACGGCAAAAATACTACCTCCTCCTGTTTCTTGTTCATGTAAAATACACAATTAATATTTTAATCTAGCTCCTAAAATAGTATCCAACCATTTCTCTGGTTTTGCCAAGAAGAGACAGATGGCAAATCAGCTTATAAATCAGCCCCCAAAATTCTTGAAGGCAAATAAGTGCTTTATAAATCAGGGTTTTAAAAAGGGCTCATTTTTATAACAGTTATTACTTTGAAGCAATCTTTCCCTAATTATCTTTATAAACATTTAACAGGGCTAATTGATGAGTTCCTGAACAACTTGGGGTTTTTCAATGAAACAATCAAGATCCCACATGCCTGCTTTTTCTCTTTTAATCATCACTAACATACACAATGACCTTGATCGGTCCTCTGGTCCGTTAAGCTGTGACCCTAACAGACAATGAAACCATGCTGAGAAATTATTATTCAGCTTTAAAACTCTGAATATATTTGAAAATGACTTTGGAAAGATAAGACATCTTGGTAGTTTGGCTGTGGCCTCACATCCAGGAGAAAAGAAATGATCAGGGGAGCAAAATGATTTACAAAGATTGACACAAAGCCTCTAAAACCCCTCACAACCTCCAACATTTCTGGCTCTGTGTTGACCCTTCCTCAGTTTCTCAGAAAGAAAGGGGGCTGGGAATAATGCTACACCTCTCTACTTGAATGTATCAAGAGCCAGTGCATTATAGATTGTATAAGAAAGGGTATACAGATAGAAATTTCTAAGACTTCTATCAAGTTCATAAAGCACCAAATTAGGCCAACCATATTCTAACTTGGTGCATTTTATAAAAATAAAATATATCCTATTTTCTAATTAGAAAATGGAAGGTTGGGATGCCTGGGTGGCTCAGTTGGTTAAGCGTCCAACTTAAGTTCAGGTCATGATCTCATAGTTCCTGAGATTGAGCCCCATATCAGGCTCTCCACTGACAGTGCGGAGCCCGCCTGGGATTCTCTCTCTCTCTCTCCTTTTCTCTGCCCCTCCCTGACTTTCACACTCTCTCCCACTCTTTCTCTCTAAATAAATGAACAAACTTAAAACAACGGAAACTGGAAGGTCAAATTTCTATAACAAGGTGTGACGGTATGGACAATTACTATATACAGTGATTCTTCTGTTACTACAGGGCTACAATCCTTGTTCTATCCACAGTTCTAAAATCCCAAAAGCTCTGAAAACTCATTTAACTGCAAAAGCTGATCCAACCAAAAACCATTTAATGATTAAACCCAACCTGGCCCAATGTGAGGCTATTATACTCAGTCCACCAGAGGGGCTCTCCATATGTTTTGCCACTGAAATATTAAAGTATTTGATTACAAACTACTGCCCTAGACCCTGCTGAGGATGTCACACATATGTTACAGTATATGCCCCCTCCTGGTTGCCTTTGAAAAATTCTGGAGTATTCTGAATTCTGACCCCAGGGGTTGTGATATAGAACAATGAGCCTGTGTTAACATTTATATATTCTTTTCTTTTAATAGAGGAAGAGAAAAAAGTTAATGCTGCAGTCCTAAGGTTGGAGAAACAGTGGGATCTCAGGCAAATGTTAAAAAAATATATAATATCATTGTTTCCAGATTAGAGGGCATGGTGGTAAGGTTGGCCCTCACCAAGCAGATGACTCATTCTGGGCACATGAAACAGGCATGTTTACTAAATTATTTACAGGCCATGGGATGAGGGCACTGAGGACGGGGGAGGGGGCTGTCATGAGTCTGCATCTTTATACAGAGTAGGGACTGAAGTTGGGATCATGACTTTTCTGTTTAACCCAAGGAAGGGAAGGATTAATGGAAGAAACAAGATAATAATGAAAGATTCTCCAGCGTGCATGGGGGTGCACATCTGTGTGTGTGCTCATGAAAGATAATAGTTATTTGATGCATTAGATTATACGTGTCAAAAGACATCAAGGAAGAAGTCAAAGACATGGCAGTTTGGCCAGGCCAAGGGGACAGGCACAACGGGGATATGCTGAGAGACTCCGGGCACAGAAGTGATGGACCTGAATTGTGTCAGACCAGAGATAAAACTCTAAAACCTCAAGATCCTGAAACATTTCCTTCTTATTTTTATACACCCCTCCATTTCAACTTTTAAATTGCCTGTTTTCCACTTTCCCTTCTTACTTTCTGGCTTAACTGAGTAATAATGACAGTAATACTCATGCAGATAGTATGACAGTAACAATCATACAGATAGTACCTGACAATTTAACAAATACTCTCATCACATGACTTTTTTTCTGAGACAACAATGTTCCAAGGACAGGTATTACTATCTCTAAAAAAGAAATTTAGACCCAGAAAGTCAGTTCAAATCATGATTTGATGATCCCTATGGTGGATAAATTTAGTAAAGCCTCAGTTTTCTCATCCAGAAGATGAGAACAATAATACCTACTGCCTAGATTTGTCAACAGAATTAAATAAGGTGATACACACAAAAGTGCTTTCCAACACTTATTAACACTAACACCCCATAACTGCTTGTGACCACGGCGATCACATCCATGACCTTGGTCATGTTTTATTCTCAGGAATTATCTTCAGTCTTTTCTGTCCTTTTCCATCAGGCCACAATTTTTTTTGAAGACAGTGCTTCATAACAGGGCCAAAATCAGTACTAGGATGCCTCAATTCAATTTTCACTTTAAAAATAATTCTGATAATTGCATTGGCTTACTATGAACTTCCTGGCATAAAGTAAACCGTATTTTAACAAGACACTCAACATTTAAAATGCAATTCCATTAGCTTGCAATTAGTAGTTTTCACACGTATAGGAAAAATAAATTGATTTAGCACCTTTCTCCTGTCCACAGTAATACTGAAGACGTTTTTCCCCCTGCTGTTATTGTACCCTGGCTGCAAATATTAGTTACCCTAACTGCATATCACATAAATCAAATAAATGCTTCCTCCCATCCTCACCCTCCCCTTAATCAGGTCGGCAGCTGCTCCGGTATGTTTCAATGGCCAGCCACTAGAACTCATTAAGAAAACATTATGTATAGTAAATTAAAATGCAAGGTCTATGATCTGCAGACAAAAACATGACAAAGCTTATCAAATGTATGCTTTGGCCTTCTCATTAGCTCTCAGGGCTTAAATGGCATTGTCCTCTCAAACAGGTCCCAGAGCATTCTTTATTTCTTATGAGTAGAACAAAGTCAGACGAGCTTTATATGCTAGAGATATTTCAACGTCCTAAAGAAAAACCTTGAAACAGAAATTGGAGCCTCAGATTAAGGTTTGGGGATATTCTAAGAACTGTTCAGAAGCACTTATTTTTTTCTATCCATATTTTCGGTGTTTTTCCGCAATCATCAGATTCATCCACTTTAGCACAACTGGTTCATCCATGATTAGAAGAGGCCATGGTATTATTTCTAGTGAGAAACAGTTCCCACACGGGCCTTTTAAGAGGCTCTACATGTCCTCCTGTGGAGACATCCATGCCACCAGAGCTGTTCCCTACCTCCCTCGCGGGTGAAGGGTTTCCTGCTAATGGGAGGAGAAGGCAGGCATGGAGGAAGCCCCAAATCATCCTACATGAGAAAAAACTGAGGTAACTGGGGATACTGACTTGGAAAATTAAAATCAGAGGGAATATGACATCTTTTGTCAGATACTTCAATTTGGCAACTTCAACCAAGATGAGACTCACTCTATAGGGACCCAGAGGAAAAAACAATTATTATGCAAGAAACAATAATTAGAATACACAATGAGGCAGGCTTTGACTTGCTTTAAGAGAGAGCACCTGAGGGGCACCTGGGTGGCTCAGTTGGTTAAGCATCCAACTTCTGCTCAGGTCACGTTCTCACAGTTCGTGGGTTTGAACCTCTCATCGGGCTCTGTGCTGACAGCTTGGAGCCTGGACGCTGCTTCAGATTCTGTGTCTCCCTCTCTCTCTGCTACTCCCCTGCTTCTGCTCTGTCTCTCTTTCTCTCAAACATAAACATCAAAAAAGACACATACACAGAGACAGGGACAGAGACAGACAGAGGGAGAGAGAGAACCTGTGATAGAGCTGTGTGCCATTTAGCTAACCACCACTTTGCAGGGAGGGTTAAAGGAGTAATCCTTCCATCACGTGGGACTAGATGTTTTGTTTTATTAATAGGCTTCATCCCCAGTGCAGAGCCTGAACTCATGACCCTGAGATCAAGACCCAAGCTGAGGTTGAGAGTCACATGCTTAACTGGCTGAGCCACCCGGATACCCCAGGACTGTGATGTTTAAATGCCCTTCCAGGGGCGCCTGGGTGGCTCAATCCGTTGAGCGTCCAGCTTCGGCTCAGGCCATGATCTCATGGTTCATGGGTTTGAGCCCCACGTGGGGCTCTGGGCTGACAGCTCAGAGCCTGGATCCTGCCTTCAGATTCTGTGCCTCCCTCTCTCTCTCTGACCCTGCCCTGCTCATGCTGTCTCTCTCTCTCTGCCTGTCTCAAAAATAAATTAAGAAAAAATATTAAAAAAAATAAATGCCCTTCCAATTATTATACCTTTCCAACTATTCGGTGCCGTTCCTCATTAAAGCATTAGTCGCCCTTTACACTTGTAACAGCAAACTTGAAGATGACGATTGTCTTCATATCTTCAGTATCTAACACAGTGGGTGACACACACTTATGAAAACAGCAGCCAAGCTTTATCGAGCACTTACTATGTGCTAAGTATGTGACATTCATTGTGTCATGACATTCATGTTATTTCACCAAAGCCTTGGTACATATTATCTCTTATTAACAAGTTAGAAAATCAGGGCCAGAGAATTTAGATCACTGTCCAAAGTCACACAAACAGCAAGGGTTTGAGAACGGCAATTCAAGCTCCTGTTTCTCTAACTGTAAAGTCCTGGAGTTGACAAGCTCCAAGATAGATATGGGTACCAAGTGCCTGAGTAAGAGTAACCTGGGGTGCTTGCTGGAAATACAGATTCTAGAAATTACCTAGAGAGGCTGATGGAGTGAGTCTCTGTGGGACCCAAGAGCTGGTATATTTTAATAAAATTCCCAAGTCGGGTCTGACACTAAAAAAAATAACTACCATTTACTCAACACATTAATTGCCAGTTACTACCCTGAGTGCTTTACCTGCATTTCATTTCTTTTCACAGGAACTGTACGAGGGAGCATCTAGTATCACCTCCACTTTAAAGATAAGGAACCTCAATTTGGATTTCAGAGTCTTCCACAAGATCACATGTGCTGTCAGCTAACAAAGCTGGAAACTGCACAAACGCCATTTTTTGTTCCAGCACTAGGACTCCTGACCATTGCGCTACATTATTCCAGAGACTGTATTAGCAAACAGTACATATATTTGGCCAGTCATACACATTTGTTAGGGATCTTTAAGTGCTGCCACAGGTATTTCCTCCTCTGTGAAGCTTCCCAAAACACTCATGAAAAGCAAACTTCCCACGCTACCATGCTTCTGAGCACATGGAAACTCCTGTCACCCTGTGAACCAGAAAGTGGGGGGCCTCTCCAGGCATGCCATGCTTCCGTGGATCTTGGTGCTTAGCTCAGTTCTCAGCCCACAGCACACACCAACATGGGCTTGTGGGACAAAAAATAATGGGCATAAAAGGTGCCAAATGGACAAAAGAAAAGTAGTATTTCTTTCTGATTCAAAAGAGAACATGAAGTGTTGGCCAGGGAATAAGACAAATACTCTTTGAATCTTTTACAATCTGTTACAGTTTGAATTCCTAAAGCACAAATGCTTTCTTCTTCCAGGTTTGCTGAGATATAATTACAACATAACATTGTGGAAGTTTAAGGTGTACAACATGATGATTTGATACAGGTTATGTATTATGAAATGATCACCGCTAGAAGGTTAGTTTAACACATCCATACTTCATATATTTACATTTTGGGGGGGTGAGAAGTTTTAAGATCTACTCCCTTAGCAACTTGCAAGTATACAACACAGCATCATTAACTATAGTTACCAAGCTGTACATTAGATCTTCAAAACCTGCCGATTTTATAAGTAGAAATTTGTACCCTTTGACCAACATCTCCCCACTTCCCCAACAGCCCACAGCCCCTGGCAACCGCCAATCACTTCTCTGTTTCTGAGTTATTTTTAGAGTCAACATAGAAGATTCTACATATATGATTCTATATATTTGTTTTTCTCTGCTTGACTTATTTCACTTAGCATAATGCTCTACGTTCCATCCACATTGTTGCAAATGGCAAGATTTCCTTTTTTGTGGATGAATACTACTCTATTCTATGTTCTTTATATATCTACACAGACACATTTTCTTATCCATCAGTCTTTTCCCATCCACAGACACTTAGGTTGTTTCCAGGCATGGCAATAAAACACAATTCCTAATGAAAAGCATGGAGCAAGGGGACTCAGTCACTGCGTCAGGATGTTAAAACTTAAAAGCTAATGAATAATTGAGATTTTGAACTCTCCAGCATGAGCAAAGGCATCGCTGGCAAGATGTTCCCAATACATCCTGAGATTCTCAGAGAATAAAAAGGGAGGAGTCTCTGCTTTGCGAGAGTTCTCTCAGTGGTCCTCTGCTTTCCCCCGGGGCCCATCTTCCCCTTGGTGTTTGCCCATTTAGCTCTCACCTTCCTCTGCCATTTCTAAACACAGAAGGAGGATGAATCTGCCTTAACACTCCAGATACAATCTCCCTAAAGCTGAGATGAGCTGGCATTTTCTTTATGAGATAGGGCAAAGAAGATTAACTAAGAAAATATACACAGTATAAAAACACACACTATGTACAGTATGGGATTCTGGCCCTAAGCTTCCTGGTGCTACAGCAAGGAGCTTTCCTGAGTCCCAAATCTCTTTTCAGACAGATAATCTCAGTCCCAAAGGGTGAGGATCTCACCAACGCATCTCCTTCTTTTTTTTTTTTTTTCCCCCAGCCAGGTTGGTTTCTGGCTACCACCATGTCACTAAGGATTAGCTTATGTCATGATATTGACAGAACCCCAGGCCAGGCCAGGAAATACAAGTGAACAGTCAAGACCTGTTCCTTGGCTTTGTGGACTCTTCAAATTAGAAGGGGATTCAAACAAAGAAGCATTTATTCCACTGTAAGTGATCAGAGGAAAGGCTGTAGATGCACTGAGGTGGAGAGAGAGAGAAAGAGAGAGAGAGCGTGCGAGCAAAAGCTGCTCAGAGTAGATGACTTTCATGCTCCGTGATTCTCCTAGCCAGAATTCCGACCTTAACCTTCAGAGGCCTCCACAACCGGGCCCCTGGCTCTCACCCTGCCCCCTCTCTCATCCACCCACCTCCCTTACTATCCCTCTGTCCCACTTGCCACTCATTTGCTCACTGAGACATCCAACCTTTTGTTTTTTCTAACTCTGGCTCTTCACTCACACACCAACACAGCATCCTCTGCTTGGAGCTCTCTCCCTTATCCCATCTCGTGATGGCTTCTTTCTCTCAGGTGTCAAGGTAAACATCAGCTCCTTCATGAGGCTGTTTCTTCCTTTTTTTATTTTTATTTTTTAAAAAGTTTATTTTTTTATTTTGAGAGAGAGAGAGAGCATGTGCAAGCTGGGGAGAGGCAGAGAGAGAGAACCCCAAGCAGGCTCCACACTGCCAGCACACAGCCCGATGCGAGGCTCAAATCCACAAACTGTGAGATCATGACCTGAGCCAAAGTCAAGAGCCGGGTGCTCAACCACCAAAGCCACCAGAGCACCTCCATGAGGCTGTCTCCAACCGCTCTGAATTGTGTTCTCCATCCCCACACCTGCCACACTTTTTCACTTCATCATAATGTGCTTATTTTTTAATGGTGCTTTGCATTTTGTAAGGAAAAAACTAATAAAAGTGTTTACATTATTTCTTATTAATGTGTTTACTCTGATTTTATAAATATGTTTAATCTGATTTTGCCTATCATTACTTCCAGACCATTAGCTCCGTGACTGTGGGGACTCTATGATTTAGTTACATTACACAACCAGGCTTCACGGGGAGCAGAAGAGAGCATGCAGCAGAGACAGGTGGGTGAAGCTCCTATCTCTGTCCTCTCATCTCACAGACAAGTGCACAAGACCCTCTAGGGGCCAGGAAGGGTGAGGCAAGTAAGGTATCTGTCCCAGGTGCCAAACTCAAGAGGATGCTCCCCAAACCCCACAATTGCATAATTATCCATAGATGGCTAATATCCTAATGCAATATTTAAAGACTTTTCCAATGCATAATGAACAAAAGATCAAATTTTCACTAAAGATAGGGCCAGGGGGCACCTGGGTGGCTCAGTAGGTTAAGTGTCTGACTTTTGATTTCAGCTCGGGTCATGATCTCATGGTTTGAGAGATTAAGCCTCTACACTCACAGTGCTGGACCTGCTTGGGATTCTCTCTCTCTCTCTCTCTCTCTCTCTCTCTCTCTCTCTCCCTCTCTCTCTGCCCCTCCCACACTTGTGCTTATGTGCTCTCTCTCTCTCAAAATAAATATTGAAAAAATATATAAAAACAAAATAGGGTCAGTATTACTGGTTTTTCCTATAGTCACAGACTCCTATATGGCTAAGTGCAATATGGCCCTTCAAATAACTCCCTGGTTCATACAGCTCAGAAGCAAAAGAATCCCCTATTTGGTTTCTGGATAACTTCACAACACATTTGCAGGGCAGTGGGGATGGTTTGTCAGGAAAGGAGTGCCCTTCCCTACTCACAGAAAAACATCTTATATCAAAAGGATTCCCTTTATATGTCTACAACGTAACTGGACGTTAGCTAGATGACATCCATAACATACACCTAATGAGCAGAGAGGTAGTGGGTGCATGTGCTGTGAGTGTAGGAACGAGTATGTTTCTGCAGGGTATAAAGGTCACTGCCCTTCAGCATGATTCTAAATTTCATCTCTTTGTCTTACAAGCAGTGGTGGCTTTAGGCTGATCCCAAGCTCTGTATCATGGGACCACACGCATGCACCAATACACTGTCTGATGCGGCTTTCAGAAAGTCTTCAATGGCATAGGAATGCTCTCTTGCCTGTTAAAATACCACAGTTAAAAAAGTGAAATTCAAACCCACAAACACTATCACAGATAAGGAGGCAGTGCTCTGGGTCCATTCTTTTGTGGGATTCTGACAGCTGTGTAATTAGTCCGGCCCCACCGCCTGCCCGTGGGTTGGAGCCGGACCGGTACGGGACATGACAATGCAGGGATCACTGCTCTGCTTCAGCAGAGATCTGATTTCCCAAATGGCACCTCCCTGTGAAAAACATCACTCATTCACTAGAAAATAAAAACACATCAACAAGCTGCCAGGGACCAGGCAAGAGCTTAATTATCTACCCTCTCTTTAATATGTGGATTCAATATTTATGCTCCCATTTCTCTAACCTCTGATAGAGATACAAAATCTATTTCCCAGGACTCATTTTACAGAGCATTGCTAAAATTAAGCTGTGCCCAAATATCCAAAGCAGGCATCACTGGAGGAAAAAAGAAGACTGAGAACAGCTGCTTTTTAAAGCTGGCTAATAAATAGGTCTCTGGCAGCAATAAACCCTGGGCTAAAGACAAAACAAAGGAAAACATATTTTTCTCTTTGTCTTGAACGAGCTCCTTTTTGCTCAATATTACACTTTGAAGGAGCCCCAGGCATGCAGACTAGGCACGCAAAGTTAAAGATCAACCAGCATTTGAAGCGATGGCAAAAACACGTCATGTCCTGCAACAGCTAGATTCCCATTCTTGATCCCCAGGGAAATGTAGGTTTGATGTTTGGCCAGATAGAGGCATGGTGACATCAAAACACTGTTGGCTGTCCTCCCAATTAAGCAAGTGAGGCGACAGCTCTACTCTCAAAGGGGAAGTGAATGAGACTACATCTGCTCGGATTCGAAGACATTTGACCAAAATTATCCGTGTAGGAGTTTACATTCATTCAGTTGTCAACTGCTTCTGAGCATCTCCTCTGCTCCGGGCATAGACAGTGCAGTCAGATAAAGTTCCAGGGAACGTGAGGAGTTTGCTTAACGAAACCTGACAACAGCCCGGAACACAGGCAAGCAGAGAGCGTTACTACCATGATAGGGACTACTCTAAGGCTCCGAGATGTGGTCAAATTGAACCAAGCTGCAAAACTAGCAAGGAGCTGAGTCAGTCATGGAAAGCCGCTCCTCACTTTCCATCATTCCATGCTCTTTTGCCCCGTGGGCACTGTAAGAGCAGCTCTCCAGCCCCTGCGAGGCTCAAGGGTGAGAGGAATGCACCAAGACCTCCCAGTGTCTGAAATGGCTCCAACAGGCTCTCTGAAGGTTTAGTGTCCATCCTATCCGCACACAAGCCGCCGGGGCTGCCTCCCTAATCAAGCACCTGTGCTCAAACACAATCCCTGTACTGCTAAAGGGCCTTATGTCAGCAGACAAAAGGGCAGAAATGGCCAAAGGATTGCAACGCAGGACTGTCTGCATTTTGAAGTTGTCACTGGATGCCTTTTGAATGTGGAGAAACAGAATCAATGGTTTTTACACATCAACAAAAGTAGATGTAGGTTTTACCCACCTTCAAATTTAGCAAACCATAATCAAATGCCTGCATTTGACCTCTGGATGGCAGGTACAGTGTCACCTGATGAATCTTGTTGAATGAAGGCTACAGACTAAACACTGGTGGGATCCTCGCCAGGACTCCCGTGTTCTCTACGGGACCGAGCTCAGCTCAGCCTCACAGGCTCAATACCATGCAAAACGGTGCTGCCTCTTGTCATTTCTCTCAGTAGTATATCACACTATAAAAGGCTACCACGTAAACCATCTTTAGAGAAGGCTATGCAAAGCCATCCATCCTTAAAATGACAGTTGCGATGGCCAACATCACTTTGGAAACCTAGCAGGTAAGGGACATAAATAAAGACAAAGGTCACTCTGCTGAGGCTGGGGAAGAGGCTGGCAGAAATAAGGGGTGCAGATAACAGCACTGGGTTTCGCAAAGTTTCATGACAAATTACAGAAAACAAGTGGGACATCATTCTTAAATGAACATTCTTCCCCACTGAGTAAATGGCAGAGAAAACTACACCGTATGGGTCTGGAAATTTAAAGACAATGTTTCCATGGAAAATGCTGTTGAATAAACCAATGTACACAGAGGTGAAGAGTATAAGTAAATGTCAGAACCTGGAAGGAGCAAGGGAAGCACTGCTTCTAAGTATAGATTAATGGGCATTACGGCATTTATTATTTATCAGTTAGCCCTGCATGGTTCTACGTAGTGCTTCAAGTCCCCAGGGCAAAAATACAATAAAATTCCATTAGTTAAAACATTTAAAAACAACTGAACTGGAATACTACAGGTTCATCATAGCACTGCTTATGATAGAAGGAAAAAAAATGGAACCACCTAGGAATAGGTGCCATGTTGGGAAAAAACGAGATTTTCTTCTAATCATTGTCAGTGGGAGTTTCTGAAGAAGGTGAGACTTTTTTTAGCCAGGTGAGAGAGAGGTAGACTGCAGGGTTCATTCTGGCCCAGTGGCCTAAGATGTTTCAGTTGCTCATTTTAACATATGATTACATTAAATCTAGTCTTATTCTAGGAGATTATACTGATTTAGATAAGGCAACTGGAGATGAACTTTTTCAAGGCAAGGATATCCACTGATGTTCACCGATTAGCTTTTCTACCCTCATTTATCTGGGCAACCTTGGTGGGCAAGGGGTCCTCTTTGCAAAATAACTCACAGGCAACCACCAGAAAGCTCTTCAGAGTAATCACAACCTTAAAGATGCACTATTTGCTCCTCAGAGCTCATGGGTCCAAGTTATGCTGGATCGTACGTGCCGGATCTCCCACCCGAGACTCTTCCATTTCCTCTTGACCTATTTGTATTTATCCCTCACGATACTGGCTCTCTAGCTAATCCAGCTCCCAGAACTGTTGGCTCTTCTCTTACCAATAAGGGCAGAGGTGGTTCATACACCCAAAGGGAAAGGGCTCAGGGGGCTGACACTATGGAAGAAGCCTAGCTGATAATGGAGGTGCTTTCTAGTCTTCATCCATAGGAAATGCAGGCTGTTTGCTTGTCCTGCCTGTTCGCTCCTGTAACATACTTTATATTCCACCTGCCCTCCACTCTTACATTTGCTGCTTGGGATTGCCTTGCTCCTGAGATCTCCATCCCCTGCCCAAAAAGTGGATGACAATTCCATCTTGGCCATTAGCTCCCAATGACAGACCCATGACCATTGTCTTTACTCAGAACTGTAGGTCAAGTAAAGCACATTAACAAGTTGCATCCACATTTAGGTATAAGATAGTCTCATCATACTACTGCTTGCCATCACACTCACACGCACACACAAGCACCTACACATCCAGCAGTGAAAGTTGGTGAATGAATTATAGTACATCCATACAGTAGACAAGTATTTAGTCATTAAAAAAAGTGTTATTCAGAGACATGTATTCACATAAAACATTCACAAATTTAACTAAAATAATAGTTATAAATGATATGGATAGTATAATTCCATTTTTGGAAAATCCACATATGCATCCACAAACACAAAGATATGAAAAGCTATATACATCAAGATATTAACCACAGTTATCCCTGAGTGCTATAACTATGGGCCTCATTTTTCCCCAGTTTGCTTATCCATATATTCTAATTTATCTACAATGTTCTTTCACTGCTTTTATTTATTTATTTTTAGAGAGAGCACACATGTGAATGGAGGATGATCAGAGAGAGAGAGAGACAGAATCCCAAGTGGGTTCCACATTATCAATGCAGAGCCCAATGCAGGGCTCGTGAGATCATGACCTGAGCCGAAATCAAGAATCAGATAGATGCTTAACCGACTGAGCCACCTAGGCACCCCCCTCATTGCTTCAATAATAAGAAAAAAATATAAAGCATTTGTGTTTTGGTTTTTTAACTGCTATTAGGGGAAAAATGATAAGAAGGTATTTGAGGGTGAAAAAGTTGGAAATTACTGGTTTGGGCCAGTTATACCACACACACAGCAATAAGCCACAGTTTACTTATTATTTCATGTGCAAAATCTGCTTCCCCAGTGAAACTATAAATTCCAGAAGTAATTATATGATTAGTATAAACAGTAGCTAATTAGTCTTGAGTATTTATCATGAGCCATGTACTATTTTAGGTATTTGATATGCTATATTTATTTATTCCTCACAGTGACCCTATGAAACAGATATGCACTTTTTATAGGTGAAGAAGCCAAATGGTCAAGTAATTTGCCCAAAATTGCTCAGTTAAGAAGGACTAGAGCCAAGATTCTAGTCTAATTCCTTCAAAAATCACAATATCACAGAGAACTGAAAAGTGGAGCACCTGGGTGGCTCAGTCGGTTAAGTGTCCATCTCTTGATTTTGGCTCAGGTCATGTTCTTATGGTTTGTTCCAGCCCCGCATTGGGCTCTGCACTGACAGAGAGAAGCCTCCTTGGGATTCTCTCCTTCTCCCTCCCCACCCCCAATTTCTCTCTCCATCTCTCAAAATAAATAAATAAGTTAAAAAAAAGAACTGAAAAGCAAAATCCATTTGTAGGTTCTCAGAGCTCAAGGGTTTAAACCCCTCCAGTCCACACATAGAGCATTCTCCCCAATCTGGAATACCTTTCTGTCTTATTTCTATTTATTTCACTATTCCTGTCATACAAAGCTGAACTGGAACACCATTTCCTCAAGAAGCTTTTCCATATTTGTAATTAAAAAGCAGGCATGATACATATTTACTAAATAGCAGTCACAGAAGTGAGTAAATTTGCTGAGTATTGGGGTAAGAGTTTGCGTCTTATGATGCTGCTTCTATTATTATTCCATCACACAGGGAAGGACTCTGAGAGGTTAAGTAACATCAAGATCTCAAAATAAGGAGTGAGGCTAGATCTAGGTCATGTTATGTCTCACTCAAAAATTCATGTTTTAGGGATGCCTGGGTGGCTCAGTTGGTTAAGCGTCCAATTTTATCTCATGTCATGATCTCCCAATTTGTGGGTTCAAGCCTCATGTCAGGCTCTGTGCTGACAGCTTAGAGCCTGAAGCCTCCTTCAGTTTCTGTGTCTCCCTCTCTCTCTGCCCCTCCCCTGCTCACTCTCTGTCTCTCTATCTCTCAAAAATTAAAAATAAAAAAATAGTTCATGTTTTATACTACCATTCAAGTAACAAAATTCCTGCTTAGTAGTGACCCAGTGAAAAAAGACCATATTCACCAAATAATATTCTTTCCTTCCCCAAAAACATGTCATATAACCAAGCTAGCAGAAGCAGACAATTGTCAGTGTTTCCCCTGCCTCCTTGATTTGATTTCCCAGATCACTACCTACAGGAAGACTTGCTTCAGCCCGGAAGACGTCGGCCCATGACTTAACAGCATGACTACTGCATGATATTGGCTGACACAGGACAGTAGTGAACAGGTGTCCTGCTCGAGTCAGATTAATGAAGTGACTGCAGCAGGAGCTCATCAGAGCCACAATTTCTGGGAACAGAGAAAGTCATCATGTTGAAACTGCAGGGCGTGGATACACTGAAACTATACTCAGGGAATAATTTTGACTCTCCAGGACTAGGTCCAAACTATCCCCCAATTTTAAAGTAGAAATGCTATAACCTTGAGATTCACAAAAAGAAAAAAGTATTTGAACATCATCCTGGTGTCAAGAATATTACTCAGAGATTATTCCCCCAAAGAGCTTATTCTTCTTTAATGGTGTGGTCTACGGCCATCCCACCCTGACTGTGCCCAGTGTCAGCTGATCCCAGAAGGTTGCAGATTCTTGGACGCAGAGGTACGTGGGAATCCCATGCTCTTACCGAGCAAGTATAACATTACTTTTATAATATGTATGTATATTATTACTAAAATTATTTTCACATGGGTTTTTTTGCCATTCCACTAGAAAATTTAAAATTATATACATGGTTATATATCTATTAGATAGTGCAGATTAGACCATTAGGTCCACAGTCATGCACATGACTTTTTTCTTAAATGGGCATTTGATGGCTTCACATATTACTTAGAATTAATAGATGTTTCATTAAAAAACAGGGAGAGACAATAAACTAATGTCTTGGCCAGTAGTGTCCCTCAATGGATGTTAGCTACTTATATGCACAGTTTCTTATCATACAGTTTGTCAAAACTTAAGTTAAAATAAAGCAGATGTATTTAGCTTAGGACTTCACAGAGCTACTCTATGTTTATGTGGACTCTGATTCTCAAAGGTTAGTGAGTGGTCAGACTCTTTCTTAGACTCATTTGATCACCCTATTTTCATTTAGTTATTTGGTTAGTTAGTTGGTTAGTTAGTTAGTTGAGCCACTTGTATAGCTTTTTTTCCCAAGAAAAAAGTTTGGGAAATGGCTCTACTCTTAGTTTGGAATCTGGAGAGGTACAAAAAGTTGAATCTTCCTTTTAGGAGCAGAGAATCTGCAGGGCGACCAGCACAACAAAAAGACCCAAAGAGAAGGGACACCATTGGCCTGGCCTATTGGACATCATACACTGTACATAATGGTACATGATTGATATTTAACTTAGAGCATTTGATTTTACCAGTGAATGTATGAAAAGCAGCACTTGAGCAATAAATGCAAAGGACTTTTGTCTTCTCTAGTCACCTGTTGGTCTTACTACCAGAGGCCTGATCATTTCCTTGAAGGTGTCCGAAGTCACTGTAAAATCCATGTTTTTCCAGTCACAATGATACTCTTTCTTTATCTTCATGAACAGTCAGACACTATCACTTGCATACATTTTGGCATTAGTTCCAACATGCAATAAAGGACAGAATGAATCCAGGAGCTTGTCAGCAGATAGCATTTAGAGATGGAACGCTAATATTCATTGGCTGAGATTGTAGCTACTATCTGATATTTTAACTCCCATTGGCTAAAAGCAAACACCCATACTCAGAGCAACCAATAGGTAAAAAGAACTATATCTTAATGGGTTGTCCTACCTCTCTCTTCTTCACTTCCCCTCTTCCCTCTGTCACTCTGTACACTTAAAGAAATTTTCAGAGAAAACAGTGCTATAAAGAATCAGAGTTGTCTGAAAAAAATGTTTAAAAAGACATAGACTCAAAAACATTTGTTGTACATTTTTTAGGCATGTACTTATAACCAGTTCATGCTATGCACGGTTGCAACTTAAAAGCATAAAATGCAAATACACAATGACCATGCTCTAAAAATTGTTTTTGTTGCAAAAAAAGTCAATGTAACCTGTAACTGTCTTTTGTTCTCCCCTATAAAGGAATTTCTCAGTTCCTGCTTCTGTTCATTAATTCACTTTCCCTCTCTTTCATATGACATGTGCTACCAAGAAAAATAAAGGGAAAAACACATTCGTAAATTTCAGAGAAACATCTACATGCATAGAAGTTAACATCCAAATACTGCCGTGCTAACATAACTAATGTTCACTTCCCCCCATTCAGAAAGGTTTGCTTCTTCCTTCTTTAATGCCGTTCATAAATTTGTTCTCCAGGGACTGCTGGCTGCTGTTAATTACGCATATCAAGTCCCGCTGTGCCAGAGGAAACTTAATTATTCTAATTTTCAAGGTCATAGAAATATCCAAAGGTGCTAGTTTGACAGTCCAAAGAATAATGCTAGCTCAAGGGAATCAGAGACAGACCTTGTTATGGAAGGCTGGTTACAACCTTATCCACGAAGCTCTGCTGAAGGTTCACTAGCTTCACAACCTGAATTAAATTGCTAAGGACAAGCTCCCCCACAGTGACCGGACAATGAACCTGGCTGTAAATAGGAAACGTCTTCACCACATTAGGGGAGAGCAACTCTCTTTCCCCAGTCCCTCAAAGCCACAGCTCCTTCCAGACAGGCAAGTGCTTACAAAATCTCTTTCAAAACCACTTAAATCTTCCAGCTTATCCACTGTGTCACCCATGAGGACAGGAAAGAGGAGAAAGGAAGAAAGATAGTGTTTTGTAGAATTTTAAATAAAAGATGTTCAACAATTTCTGGGAAAACTGTTTCAAGAGACTGACCAGCAGGAGTCACAAGTCTATTTTAAAGCTTCTTGGCTTCTTGAGGAATACATGTCTGGAGGGCCAAGTTTACAAGATGTTCTATACGGCAACCAAAGTGTGTCATCCTGAAAGATGTTACATTGTTTACTTCTAAACAATGTAAATCTATCTAGTTAATCATATTTTGAGAACAGAGGTGTGCCTGGCTGGCTCAGTCAGGAGAGCGAGGGGCTCTTGATCTCAAGGTCACAAGTTCAAGCCCCACCCTTAGATGTGGAGCCTACATAAAATTTTTTTTTACATAAAAATTAATAAAAATAGTATTTGAGAACATAACCTATCAATTTTGTATTATCAATTCAGCATAGCCATAAAGAGAAAGGACAGTTGAGGTTCCTAAAATCATTACCTAAGACATACGTAAGTAGACTTTGGGATTTCATGGCTTCTGGAATATAACTTAATTCACAGGAAGAAGACACAATTCCAAATTCTCATGTCTAACTCTGTACAAGATTTACCTCTTTCCTCCTTACTTTCCAAATCTTGCAGCCGCTAATTGTTTCCAGCCGTGTGTGGTTCGTAAGACCTGTATGGGAACCAGAGGCTGTGAGAGTATGTCTCCTTCAGGGCCTCCATATAGCTCACACATAACGATCTTCCAGGAAGCATCTTAGCAGAGTCACACCCATAAATCCCTCCACGCACACACCCTCCCAAGCACACACACACAGCCACAAGGGAACCAAACTCTGAATATGAATACAATTTGAGAGCAGGGTCCCACCCTTGCAGGAAGCTGTGAGAGCCATCCTTAAAGAAAATGTCCTTCAACCATCCAATTCCAAAAGTTTAAACATTTCATTAAAATGTTTAAATATTAAACATCATGATAATCCCATTGTGAAGGAGAAGTTCAAATGGCTAGCGAGCCCTCAGCTGGCATGTTGATACTGAGCCCATTAGGCCAGGGGTGCCATGGACAGACAGTTGTCCCAACCCACTGGTGTTGACGCTAAGGAGGTAGTCACAACAAGGCAAGACAAGGCATGGGGCAGGAAGCTGGTTTCCAAATAGTCAGGGGTTCAGAAGCAAGTTTTTCGGAACGTGGGCTTTGGTAGGGATATCTTCCTGAGAAGCAAGTGGCTTATATTGTGAAAGATAAGGCCATTGGAACTTTTGGCAGAGAGTTAACACACACCTAAGGGAGAAAACCCCTACCTAGCATTCTTGGATAGTTTATGTAAAACCTTGTTCGGATTCTAGAGGATACACGACCATCCACAGTTCGCTCCTCTGTCAAAGTTCTAATGTTTCAATTTGGAGAAAAATTCGAACTCCGCCTAAGGCGGAAGAGCACAAACACCATATTCACATGTCAGCTCCACCGCTGCGCAGCTGTTGAAGATTTTTGCAAGTTACCGGGGCCCTCTGTGCCCCAGTTTCTGCAGCTGAACCTTACTCCACACTGGTTTTCATAAAGATATATTTTCCGTAAACAAACTCCTGGCCTGTCTCCAACCCTTGACTCATTCCATTCATCTCTAGGACAGGGAATTCACTGGCTTAGCACATCTGAGGAGAATAACTAGATGCTCTCCATCCAGTTCTATGCCTCTTCTTCTTGGGGCTAAGCTGCCCACAGTAGACCCCATTTCGACTCCCCGAGCTCAGGTGTGGCTGGGGTCAGGAGCAGGGGTGGCGGTGAGGAGGCTTCCACTGATGTAACTGGTGTGTACATCTAATTCTGGGATTCAACCTTTGCAAGCTCATTTGGCTCTGACACCAACCTACACCTGCCAATGTAGTGTCTCTATAATAAAGATGATATTTGGCCTTCATGTTTGCTCTTTTGCTTGACTTCTTTAAAATTTTTTTGTGTGGTTTTTATTTTTGAGAGACAGAGACAGTGTGAGCAGGGGAGGGTCAGAGAGAGAGGGAAGCAAAGAATCTGAATCAGACTCCAGGCTCTGAGCTAGTTGTCAGCACAGAGCCCGATGTGGGGCTCCCCCACGAACCGTGAGATCATGACCTGAGGTGAAGCCGGACGCTTAACCGACTGAGCCACCCAGGCGCCCCTTTGCTTGACTTCTCAAATTGCTCAGAACTCAGGCTGAGAAGGTTGATTCTCTTTGTGGGTCTCCCTCAAGCACCCCAACAGTCTGCAAAATGGGGACCAGGGTGTTGCAAGGCTAAATGAAGAGGCACGTGAAGCTGCCTAGCATTAAGCCCCGTCCAGCATGAAACCACACTAAATGTTGGCCGAACGAAATCTGTACTCCCCGCTGCACCGGTGATGGGAGCAGGCTGGCACCACTGTGCCAGCCGGCCACACACGCCGGCAGACTCAAGACAGAGGCCAGCACCTGAGCAGCTCCACGCTGCCCCTGGGAACTACCTGGGCAGAAACATCTGTGAGACTTGTAGTACATCTTGGAGGAACAGCATGCAAAACTTAGCAGAATTCAGAGATCAGTGGCTCTCAGCTGGGCTTAGTGACAAGTCAAATCCTGGAGACTCTGAATGCAAAAGAGCAGAGATAAAGGAAGCGTGAAAGCACAGTTGTGTTCCGCCAGCACACTTTCAGCAGGCAACAAGGACAATAAATTAATGAAGGTGGAGGGAGTCCAGCCCTACCCAAAACTCCAACTGTGGTTAGATGAATTTATTACAGAGAACGAGAGATGCAATTGGAATCCTGAGCCAACACCTAGTGCTAAAAACTAACTCACATTCTAATCTCAGAAATGTGTGGCCTGTTTAGAATATTATTCTGTCTGCAAATGTGTTCGTTGCTACCCATGCCAATAGAGTGCAGATTTTGGATCTTAGAGGTTAGTAAAGATGATAAACAATTCTTAATATATAAAGTAATTATTCCTACAACTCCCATTTTTTAATGTTTATTTTTGAGGGGGAGAGGGGCAGCAAGAGAGGGAGACACAGAATCCAAAGCAGGCTTCAGGCTCCGAGCTGTCAGCATAGAGCCTGATGCAGGGCTCAAACTCACGAACTGTGAGATCATGACCTGAACTGAAGTGAGACACTTAACAAACTGAGCCACCCAGGCACCCCTTCTACAACTCACATTTAATAACAAAATGGGCTCAAGACTTATCATTCATATGGTCATATATTTATCTGCCCCCAGGAAATTAGAAACCTCTTAAGTAAATAAAAATGCACATAAACCCAGGTGCAATCATGAAAAAAGAGGGGAAAAGAAAAACTGCTGACCCTTCAGCCCTCCGTAGGTAAGTAGATTATGATAGCTAACACTTGCTGAATGTATTTTTTTGCATATATTGTCCTAAACAGTTTCAAATTAACTTACTTAATCTTCACAACAACTCGAGAATATAAATGCTATTCTTATCTCCACTTTAAAATTAAAGGAATGGGCCACAGAAAAGCAAAAACCTTGTTCAAGGTCATATAACTAAGTGACTGAACCAGGAGTCGAACCCAGACCATGTGGTCCCAGAATGACTTTGTTTGACCTCCTTCCTCAGGCCTTCCCTCAGCTCTAGAATGAACTTATACAGATTCAAGTTGACATGAACTTATTTCTGAATCCTGCCTTCTGGTTACTGTGTTTGCAAGATTTTATAAGGCAGAGCTAAAACTGTTCTGGGTAGGCCTGCATACCCTCCCCTCCTACTGCTCACGGGATTAGCCATGGATCAAAGAAACCCTTCTGGTTCTTTTCGTTTGACTTTTCCTCCAGAAACATTTCCACAGTCCTGAGTGGTGGCCTTGGCTCACAGCAGCAGGGGACACACATACGTGAAGACACTTGTTCTGGCGATGCACACAGGGAAACCTCACCCAGACCCACCAGAAGGAGCATGTTTCTGTTACTTCCCAGGTAAGACCAGAGAAACTTCTCTCTGGGTCACACTGTCATTGGAAGACTCCCATAAAAACATGCATCCTGTTGCTTCACACAATTACCGTATTTCAGATGAGGGTAATAAAATGTTCAGTGTTCCTGGACATTCAATGGGTTAGCTTGGCACTGCCTTTATTCTGCTTCTAATCTTTACCTCCAAGTAGATATTCTTGTCCCCACTTCAGAGAAAATAAAACTGAGACTCAAAAAAAATTAAGTAGCTTCGCCTGTAGCGACTCGGGGAGTAAACACTGGAACGAGGTTATTCATCCAAATGAGCCTAATTCTGAAATGTGTGCTGGAAACCACTGGCTACATATGTCCACACATATACATGTATCAGGGATGCTTGTGTATATGTGCAGCATTTCCAGTTATTTGAAGGATATTTTAATACCAATTATTAGGTTATATTCAATGTTTACTGGCTATCAAATTTGTTTTGCAGTATGCAGAGTTCTGCAGATTTAGAGAAGAATTTTAGAAAGGGTAGTCAACTTCAGAAAGCTTGCAGTCTAGGTGATTTATGCAACAGAAAGCATTACCAATGCTAAGACATAAGATATCCAGGTATATTAATGGACCATGTGCAGATATTTACTTTGATGGCTTCCTAAAAACTACTGAAACTATGTAGAAAACTGATTATGGAAAATACATATGCCAGTTTGCAATGCGATAAAAACACCAGGTGGTCAAAGACAGACAGTAAGCAAAAGGAAAATAGCTTTTGTGTCGGGATGAGATTATGAATATAATCTATAGACATATGGTTATCTTTATAATTTAATACATAAGAAGTTTATTACAAAAAATCCACTACATACAAGGAAATCATAGTTATTAACATTTTTTTAAGTGAAAACAAGAGAATTGTGTAAAGGGACCAATTATTCTACAAGTATCTATTTTATAGTTTCTGGCCTTGGTATATTTATCAAGAAGTTTGTTCTAACCTAAAATTGGTTAAGAAACCTAAAAAATCAAGCTTGCTAGAATTAGGTCTAAAAGAGTATAAAAAAGAGTTAGAAAAGCCCAGGGAGGAGTTGCTGGACAAGGTCAGGGTCAGGTGAGAAGAGTAACTGTTAAGACCATGGGCTCTGGAATCAAAATGACAGCCACCTCCTAGCGCAGGGACTCTGGGCTGTTACCCAACACCTCTGACCTGGCCTCAATTTCTTCATCTGTAAAGTGGGGATAGTAGCATATCGCACAGGCTTATTTTGAAATTATGAATATAAGCATTTAGTATCATTCCTGCCACAGGTCAGTTATTATTTTAACATTTATTTTGACTTTCCGTATTTTTTTTTCTTCCAATCTCATCTTAATTTCTTTGGCTGGGGATCAGTGACTTCAGGTCAATGAAATGTTGCACATATATATGACTGCACAGGTGAATTCCCTGAAGAGACTGATTAGTATATTCATAAGGAGAAATGATTAGGAAACAAATGAATTAGAAGTTCAATTTACACTTCAGTTGTGAACCACATAATTTGTTAGCATCAGACCTTTTGCCCTAACAGCAGGGTTTGAAAAGAGAAAATACTGATTAACCCAAGGTCATTACTACAAAACACCAAACCATGAAATTCCACATCTACTTGTGAAAATCATTCCCAGTGTCCTTAACACTCTCATCATTGAAATGTCTAATAAAAAAAAAAAAAGCCTAAGGAAACAATCACAGACCAGAAGTGTAAGCCAGCTCCTTATTGGTGGCATTATAGCTAATTTTTCCTTGTTGAATACAATATGTGTGTATGTGCACACATACAGCAGACATATGTGCATAAACACAAATACTAGGCCATTCTTAATATGAACTATCATTAGAATCACTTAAAAACCATCTCAAACATACAAACTCCTGTCCCCTGTCCCAGAGCTCCAGAGATTTATGAATCATGACTTCTATGAATCTATATTTTTAAATAAATACTCAGATGATTCTAAGGATCAGTCAGGTTGGACCATGATTGACCCGTGTGAGAGGACTTCCTTTGCTCTGTGAATAAAGAGCTAATGAAAGATTTGGTTTCCTTTCCTGAAAGGAACCAGTTGGGACTCTTCTGGGAGAAAAGAACATCAGTGGTTCTCAACTTAAACTTTATTAGAATCTCCTGCAAAGTTTTGAAAAATGCAGCCATCCAGATCCCATCCCTAAAAATCCTGACCCTACTTCTCTGCGATGGTGTCCTGGGCATCAACGCTGTTGAAAAGGGGAAAGTAATTCGAAAATGCAGCCACATTTGAGAGCTACTGACTTAAAACAGTGTATTAGCATCCTAGAGCTGCTATGACAAAGCATCACAGGCTGGCTCCCAAAGCACATTTTATTTTCTCACAGTTCTGGAGGCTGTGAAGTCCAAGAGCATTGCTGGGTTTTTTTGAAGCCGTTCTCCTTGACTTGTAGATGGCCATCTTCTCCCTGTGTCTTCTTCACTCTGTCGTCCCTTTATGTGTGTCTGAGTCTAAACTTCCCCTTTTTATAAAGACACCAGTCAGTTTGCATTAGGGGCCATCCCGATGGCCTCATTTCACTTTAAGTGCTCTAAAGACCCCATCTCCAATACAGTTACATTCTGAGATACCAGAGATCAGGACTTCAACGTGCAAATGGGGTGGGGGTGGGGGACAGAATTCAACCCATAACAGTCTGTGACTTGAGAATTTTTATTGTGTACCTTAAAACGATACAACCATTTCCTATAAAGACAGAAACCATTGAAAGGGTGCAGTCATTACATTTTGATTATGCAGTTTCTGCTAATTTCCCAAAGATGTATCTTTGAGAAAGGAAAGGATGTGTTCACTAACAGCTGCCACAGATAGACTGAACACTCTTTGACCTCTGTAAAACCACATCATCCATTCATAAAAATCAGTGTGATTCTAAGAAATAATATAAACTATATTTTGCATTATCTTTTTCTTTAAGTTCATTTATTTGTATTTGAGAGAGAGAGAAAGAGAAAGAAAGCTGGGAAGGGGCAGAGAGGGAGACACAGAATCTAAAGCAGGCGCCAGGCTCTGAGCTGTCAGCACAGAGCCCGATGCAGGGCTCAAACTCAGATCATGACCTGAGCCAAAGTCAGATACTTAGGCAACTGAGCCACCCAGGCACCTCAGAAACCGTGTCCTTAAAGAAAGCTAAGTTTCCTCATGTGTGAAATCAATGATCGCACTGAGATATTTTAAGTGTTAAATTAGCTACGAACACATAAAATCACTTTGTGAAATATAATAAAGAAGCAAATCCCAACTCCTCCTTTTTCTCCTTCTGCTTGTCCTTCTTTTTCTTCTTCTTATTGCGATGCCACCATTACTAGTATGACACTTTGGAATAAGTGATTAAAAGTAAGAAGCTCATTGAGAAATAGCATCTTCCCACATACAATGGATTAATTTCTTACAAGAGCCCTTCAGGACATATCTCAAAACATAATGTTTTAGAATGAAAATAAAATACATGCTTCCTGCTAGACTGGCCTTGGTGATTTGAAATATTAACTGGACAATTCTCATGTGTAAGAGACCACATGGCTATTCATCTTTGGTTTTCAACTTCTGTTCTCAGGGCCAACTCAAGGGCTTAAATCATATACTGGCAACAGTTCAAAAGACTCCAGGAGAACCTGAACATTTCTATAAAAACAAAATAAAAAAAAGCATGCTGTGTTAAGTTGTTAGAACAAAACACATATGCCAGGAATTTTCTCAGTAGCTCTGCAAACATTTGACAATACAGTGCATATAGCAGGCACTTGGGGACTTTCGGCTACTGACATCCCATTCCTCCGCCTCCCCAACAGCTGTGCCAAATTAGGAAAGCTTATTTTTAGAAACAATAAACTAGGAAGAACCTCTCCTCCGTCAAAAGATTGGTTTGCTGACTTGATTTGACTCTCACTGATGAAGGAGGTTTCAGAATTACATCTGTAGGTTTGAACCACAAACTCATGCAAATATACAAGACATGAAAATGTTTTATTTTATTTTTTCAGAGAGTGACAGCATGAATGGGGGAGGGGCAGAGGGACAGGGAGAGAGAGAGAGAGAGAGACTGAGAGAGAGAGAATCTCAAGCAGGCTCCATACTCAGTGAAGCCTGACAAATCAAGAGTCGGATGCTCAACCTACTGAGATCCACTAAAACCTTTTAAATAACTTGACTAAGCCTTTTAAACAGTAATGTTTACAATTACAATAAAACCAAAACAGACACAGAAGAGGAATCAACTTCTGGTGGATCAATCAAGAGACAGACCCTGATTTGTGTTTGTGTATCACACAAACTGTGTATCAGTTTTCAAAAGGCATTTATATATATCACATTGTTTCATTTTGTTATTAGAAATATTTTTTGAGAACAGAAAAGAAAGGAAGTTTTCTCTCCATTTTAAAAGATGCTGAGGCTCAGTGAGATCAAACACCTCAGTTCAAGTGTCTCAGGTAATAGGTAGCATTTGGGAACAAATGAACCAGATGCAGCTTAGGTTTCTTTTTACAACGAGACATGGACCATTGCCTGACGAGCTACATCAGACAAGGAGGATGCATCCTGCTTTTTGGTTCAGTAGTAAGGAAGCTTGACCACAGTCATGTCTCATGTCCATTTGCCATCAGCTTTGCAGGAAACTCTACATGTCTCTGCCTCATGGCTGCTCTGTAAAGTACATTATCTATATTTGCCAAGTAAATTTTAAGTGTCTTCAAAACGCAAAGATGCATTTGTTTTATTTATTTATTATTTATTATTTAGGGTAGCATAACACATAGCAATCTGAATATATGCATTGCACATCGTAATGTCAAAATATGTTCCTAGGCTTTGCATCCAAAAAACAAAACAAAACAACAAAAAAGCCAGGACATCAATACCTCACAGAATACCTGATTACGGAGGTATGCTAACTTGTAAAACATCTTATTTGTGCAGGCAGAAGATGGAAGTTATAGGTAAAGTAAGCTTCTAAGGGATCTTTCTAGAGTTTGATCAAGTTTTGCACCCATATCCCAGAAACTAATGAGGTTGTCGATAAAATACTTCCCGAGGAGTTTCCCAGTCCACTGTGTCTGGAACTAGAATTAATTTGGTTGTTACTATCTATATTTCAAATCCTAACCCAGGTCCACTTGAGTCTATTTGATGATGATCAAGGGACAGAAAAAGACAAAGATTGTTTTGTTTCATGGCAGTTTAAACACAGACGGCTCTAACTGGCATGAGGTGCCACTTTCAGTTTTAAATCAATGGGATGGACAGCAGATTCCCCAGATCCTCATGGGGAGCAATGAAATGAATCAAGCAGCTGAAGACCGATATTAAAGGCCTGCACCCCTGCGGAATCCCAAATGGTCATACTCACTCCTCCCAAACTGGGGGTCAGCAATCATTCACAGTCATTGCTAAAATGCTTGGAGAAGTATTTATTGTCTTCCAGACACAATTTACTGCTTTTGATTATTCATTTTTCATTACTATGGAAAGGAAGATTAAATTGTTTCAGAAGCAACTGCTTATATTAATCTTTCAAACACATGCTCCATGTAAAACTCTCTGTCGGGAAAAATGGATATAATTCCCACTGCCAAAACAGCCAGAGATAAAAGTAAATCAACCTAAATAAAAATAGTTCTAGAGTCCAAAATGAGGTAGAAATACAGGAGCAGACAGAGAGAAGATACAAAGTGTAAAATTGTGGGGTGGGTGGGGGCGGGGAGGAAATTCTTGAGAGTTCATTTATTAGACCCAGCAAATTTATTCTAGGAACATTTTAATTTCAAAAGTAATTTAAATTAGCTCTTTATTTAACTGTGAAATTAGATTACTTCTCTGTTTAACATGCAATACACTTAGGAACTTAATAAACGACAAGTAGTGAGGTAGGAGTCACACCACATCTTTGAATCCATACAAATTGCAGCTTTGCGCCAGGAGAGACTGGAAACAACCACCTCATTGTGCACAACAGGAGCCTGAGACCCGAAAGGAGAAGGGACCTCTCTGAGATGCAGAAGGGTTAGATCACCCAGCTAGATATAAGCAGAGCCAGAACTAGAACCAATCTTCAGAGCAAGCCTATTCCATGATACCACTCAAGTTAACACATAGATAGTTTGGGTTTGAAAGCACAATTATTACTATCTTTTGGTAAACTATTACTGTCCTGTTGACTTTCTGTCCTTATTGAAACGCTCCCCACTACTAACTCCCAAGACACTGATGGCATTCTACTTGGTCTCTGCCCCGTTTCTTCGGATGACCCCCCCACCACTACCTACTAAGGTAATGGCGGCACTTCAATATTCTATTCTCTTTTTTCTTTACACGCTACAGGTTACAATCCAACACCACATACCACCTGAGAATTTTTAGTCTAGTCACAGAAGCACACTCCGCCTATGCAGGGCAAACTGAAAGAGCCAGCCTCTGAAAGTCATTCTCACCCAGTGAGAGCTGTCGACAGGTTCCTTGGCCCTCAGGTGACATAAATCTGAGACTGTCGCAAACTAGTTCCCAGATCTTCTGGGGGAATACAAGATACAACATTATCTAAGCTTAAATTGAAGATGTACAGCATCTTCAGTTCTGCACGTTGGCTGGGACCATTCTCTCCATCTAGAAAACCTTTCATGCATATCTACCTTATCAAAGTTATCTACTCTTCAAGGCTCAAGGCCAGGCACACCCATACTGATATTCCTTAGACAATCACCCAGAAAGAGCTGCACCAATCCTAGAAATACGTACCTCTCAACAGTACAGTTTCGGACATCTCATATATAAAGTTTGCATGTATATTTACTTTGACTATAATCCAGGGGCTAAATTATGAGCTCTGGGAGGGCAGACACCCTGTTATCTCTGTTCTCACCTCCAACAGAGCAAATGTACTTCCATGTGGTAAGCATACATTGACTGTCTGCTGAACAAAGGTGAATTTTAGAAATGTCCCTAAATAAAGCCATGTGTTTCTTACTGAAAGATTCTTCCTTACAGAGTTACTTACTTGTCTTACAGGGAACCCTGGCTTTAGCAATGTGGAATAAATACACATAATAAGGAAGAGTAGAGGAGAGAAAAATGCTCAAATGCCCTAAATTCTCTTAGTTTTAGATCAGAGGCATTGGAGTCTGCCTATTACAGAAGATTTAAAAGCATACATACATAAATCAATAGATAGATCATCCAGATAGAAAATCAATAAGGAAACTTGGCCTTTAATGATACGTTAGACCAAATGGACTTCAAAGATATTTGCAAAACATTCTCTCCTAAAACAAGAGAATACACATTCTTCTCAAGTATACATGGAAATTTTTCTAAGATAGATCATATATTAGGCAACAAAACAAGTCTTAAATTTAAGAGGACTGAAATCATATCAAGCATTTTTTTCTGACCACAATGATATGCATCTAGAAACTAATTACATGAAGAAATTTGGGAAATTCACAAATACATAGAGATTAAACAATATGCTACCGAACAGCCAATGGGTCAAAAAACAAATCAAAAGAGACATTTAAAAAGTACCTTGAGAAAAAGAAAAGTGGAAATGTAACATACTAAAATGTACAGGATGCAGCAAAAACAGTTCTAAGAGAGAAGTTCATAGTGATCCCTGCCTAGAAACAAGAAAAGTCTTGAATAGACAACCTAACCTCACACTTCAAGGAACTAGGAAAGAAAGAACAAACAAAGCCCAAGGTTAGTAGAAAGAAAGAAATATCAAAAAAATTAGAGCAAAAATAAATGAAATAGAGACTAAAAACAATAGAAAAGATCAACTAAACTAAAAGCAGGTTCTTTGGAAAGATAAAATTGACAAACCTCTAGCTAGACTCAATCAAGAAACAAAGAGAGAGGCCTCAAATAAATAAAATTAAAATTGAAAGAGATGTCATAATTGATAGCACACAAGTACAAAGGATCATAAGCGACTACTATGAATAATTATATGCCAACAAAATGCACAACCCAGAAGATATTAATAAATTCCTAGAAACATACAGCCTATGAAGACGGAATCATGATGCAATACAAAAGCCTGAACAGATCGATTACTGGTAATAGAATTGAAGCAGTGATAAAAAATTTCCCAACATAAAGAAGTCCAGGAATGGACAATTTCACTGGTGAATTCTACCAAACACTAAAAAATATTAAAGAATTATTAATACCAACCTGTCTCAAACTCTTCCAAACTCATTTTACAATGCCAGCATTATTCTGATAATAAAACCAGACAAGAATGCTACAAGACAAGAAAATTACAGGCCAATATCCATGATGAACATAGATTTTTAAAAAGTCCTTAAATGGATGCAAACCACATTTAACAATACATTAGAGGGATCATTCACCAAGGTCAACTGGGATTAATTCCAACAATGCAAGTATGATTCAACATCTGAAAATCTGTAAATGTGATACACCACATTAACAAATTGAAGGCTATAAATCATAAAACCTGTATTCATCTTAATAGATTCATAAAAACATTTTAAAAAAATTTAACACCATTTATGATAAAAACTCTCAACAAAGTAGGTATAGAGAGGACATATCTCAATAAAGGCCATATATGGCAAGCTTATAGCTAATAACATACTCAGTGATAAAATGTTGAAAGCTCTTCCCTCAAGATCAGGGACAAGAAGGCAAGGATACCCACACTTGCCATGTCTATTAAACATAATTTTAGAAGTCCTAGCCAGAGCAATTAGTCAAGAAAAAGAAATAAATAGCATCTAAATTGGAATGGAAGAAATAAAACTATCATTATTTGCAGATGACCTGATGTTACATATATAAACCCTAAAAACTCCACCACAAAACTGTTAGAACTAATACACAAATTCAGTAAAGTTACAGGATACAAAATCAATACACACAAAAATTCTGTTGCACTTCCATATACCAACAATGAACTGTCAGAAAAATAAATGAAGAAAACAATCTTGTTTACAATTTCATAAAAAAGAATAAAAAAGCTAGGGATATATTTAACCAAGGAGGTAAAAATGCTGTATTATGAAACTATAAAACAGTAAAGAGATAAACTGAAGAAGATACAAATAAATCCCATATTCATGAAGTGTAAGAATTAATATTGTTAAAATGTCCATACTACCCAAGGTAACCAAAGATTCTATGCAACCCTCCTCAAAATTCTCTTTTTTCAAAGACATAGAACAAATAATCTTAAAATTTGAATGGAACAATCAAAGATTCCGAATAGCCAAAATAATCTTGAGAAAGAGGAACAAAGCTAGAAGCATCATGCGTCCTGATTTCAAATTACATCATAAAGCTATAGTAATTCAAAGAGCATGGTAAGGGCTCATAGAACATGGCACATAGATCATTGGAACATAATAGAGAGCCCAGAACTAAACCGACACATATATGGTCAATTAAATAAAGAAAAGAGCCAAGAATATACAACAATAAGAGGATAGTCTCTTCAATAAATAGCGTTGGGAAAATTAAGTAGCTAGATGCAAAAGAATGAAACTGAACGATTATCTTATACCACACAAAAAAAATGAATGAAAAATAGATTAAAGACTTGAGTGTAGAACATGAAACTTTTCAACTCCTATACAAAAACATAGGCAGTAATAAGCTCCTTGACATAGAACTTGGTGGTAATTTTTTTTCATCTGACACCAGAACCAAAAGCAACAAACACAAAAATTAACAAATGGGACTGTATCAAACTAGAAAGTTTCTGCATAGCAAAAGAAACCATCAACAATGTCAAAAGACAACTTAATGAATGGGAGAAAATATTGCAAATCATATTTCTTTTTTTAAAAATGTTTATTTATTTTTGAGAGTGAGAGTGAGAGTGAGAAAGCATGAGCAGGGGAGGAGCAGAGAGAGAGGGTGACACAGAATCTGAAGCAGGCTCCAGGCTCTGAGCTGTCAGCAGAGAGCCAGATGCAGGGCTCGAACTCACAAACTATGAGATCACGGCCTGAGCCGAAGTCTGACACTCAACCCACTGAGCCACCCAGGTGCTCCACTGTCGTGTCCCGCCCCGGCCAGCAGGACGGAAAATCCTCGCGGGTCCTTGCATATTTCTGATAAGGAGCTAATATCCAACATATATAAAAAATTCATATAACTCAATAGCATAAAAAAGACAATCCAGCTTAAAAATGGGCAGGAAATCTAAATAGACATTCTTCCCCCAAAGAAGACATACAGATGACCAACAGGTACATGAAAGATGCCCTGCATTACTCATCATCAGGGATATGCAAATCAAAACCACATTGAGATACCATTTCATACCAGTCAGAATGGCTATAATCAAAAAGACAACAACAAATATTAGTGAAGATGTGGAAAAAAGGAAACACTAGTGCAATGTTAGCAATAATGCAAATTAGTACAGCTATAATGGAAAACAGTATAGAGGTTCCTCAAGAAATAAAAAATAGAACTACAACATGACTTAGCAATTCCACTAGCAGGTATTTATTTGAAAAAAAAAAAAAAAGGAAAACACCAACTCAAAAAGATACATGCAGCACCATGTTCCTTGCAGCCTTATTTCTAATAGCCACAATACAGAAACAACCTAAGGGTCCAATGATGGATGAATGGGTTAATAAATTGTGGCATATTTATACAATGGAATATTATTGAGTCATAAAAATGAATGAACTCTTGCCAGTTGCAACAACATAGATGGGCCTGGAGGGCATTATGATACATGAAATACATCAGACAAAAGAGGACAAATACTGTATGATCTTTCTCAATGTGGAATCAAAAAATAAATAACTAAATAACTAAATAAATGATCAAGCTAATAGATACAGAGAAAAGAGTGGTAGTTGCTAGCGGCAGGAGGTAGGGGGTGGAAGAGATAAGTGAACTGTTTTTGGTATTGTTTTTTAGTTGAAATACATTGGCTTATTCTTTTTAAAAAATAATCACATCACGTATACAATATCTATCTGGCATGTTATAGGAATCTCAAGAGTCAGCTGCATTCTGAGATGCCAACTGAGACTCATGAGAGACCTTGTCTATGACCCTCCATAACGTGATACTTACAACTTGCCAATGGTCCACTCAATCCCCAACCGTTATCTCTCTACGATAATTTGCCAGAGATGTGTGAGAAAAAAAGAGGAGAAGAAAGGAATGCAAGAGGATTTATTCCTGAGACATCTGGACAGCGATCCTATCTCTTCCTACCTCCTCCTACATCTACATCATGCAGACTCCATTTAGATATAAAGGAATAGGACTGGGCTTCTGGGGAGAAATGGAGCCTAAAAATAAAATAGCTTTATGTTTTGTTACTTTGAGACTTTTTGTATATTTTTGTGCAACAAAGGCTCCTTCAGTGAAAGAATTTAGACATCAGAGACTCTAATTATATAGCAAAAAATCACAGTGAGATTCTTGATGCTAAAACCAAGAAAGGCTCTCCCACAGTCAGCCACATGCCAACCCAAGGACTTCTTCCTCTATCTATGTTTTCCTCATTGACATACCCATACCCAGATCTGGCTACCTTGGGTTCCTGAAGTTGGTACAACTGTGCACCCAACCAGGCTGGTTATGAGTCATGTGGTTTAGCCACATTTGTCACGGTGCTACAATCTCCTGGCTCACGCCAGTCGCTCCTCAGTCTCATCCTCATAAACTTGGCAGCCCAAACTTCTCTCAGGGAAAAGCACCATCTAATCCAGGGTGCCAAACTACTGTAAATGAAAACATTATAGGACAACTTGGCCTTCTCAGTTCCTGCACTTCCTTTCTATTCCAACTGTGTGATCTTGAGTCAGGATATGATTTCCGCATCGTTCCAATAATATCCTAGCTAGTCTCAAGTCCCCACTTTGTATTTTTAAACTAAAATTGTGTTTTGACAATAAAACTTAAAAAGGCCAACAACATGTAAAAGTATTAAGAATACACACACACAAGGTAGCCTAAGTTTGAGAGATAGAAAATGGAAATGGGTCATAAGAACATGAATGCACTTAGCACCACAATGCTGTATATGCAAAAGCGGTTAAATGGTAAATTTTCTGTTACATGCATTTTACTATAATAAAAAAAAATCAACTCTGACACAACCAGGCAAAAATATCCACTGTTTTCATTTGGCCTAAGACCCTTTCTGGATGCCTGAATGAAGGCATAGGCCTTTACACACATACATATGCTTTTAAAATGAGATCACACTAACATAATATGTTATACCTTCCAAATTATTTTAGTACTATTTTAGTGACCAATGCTGAAAAATAATACCATTTTTAATGGCTAGATGATATTAAATTATACAAATGTATCATTATTTAACCAAGTTCCCATTATTGGATACTTAGGTTATTAATTTTAAAACACTGTTTCTGCATACGTTACTAAAGCTACAATTGCCAGGAAAGAGGAAGGCACATTTTTAAGTTTTCAACATATACTTCCAGATTTATCATAATTCCACTTTTTAAAAAGAACCTCCCCCCACCCCCATACATCATCACCCTATTACTCTCCCTTAGCTTCGGTCTAATTGCTTTTCTGTCTGTCTGTCTGTCTCACACACACATCCATTAAAGCCGGCTAACAACCCCTCCTCTTCCCCCTAGACTAATAATTGAAGTTTAATTCTACATCCTGTCATTCAAGACCATCCATGATCAGGTTTCCACTACTTTCTCAGAGTTTACCTCTCCTTTTTTGCATTCTGGCGCCACACAGCAGAGCCAAGCTGGATGACTCCCAATGTTCCCATTAAGACCCGCAATTCCCTGCCTCTGCATGTGTCCTTCCTTCCTGGAATATCATCACCCACCACTAACACCTGTTGAAAACGCGTTCCTTTTCTGCCTGCGGCTCAGAGTGGATTTGTGCCTATCATTCCCCATATTCTATCGCAATAACAGCTAATGTTTACCAAAGTACACTAACCAGAGGCAAGTGTAGCTCATTTAACTTTAAAATAGCTCCATAAGCTAGATTGAGATCATAACCCCTTTTATATAGATGAGAAATAAGGAACTTGGAGAGGTCAAAAAACTTGTCCAAGGTCACATAATTAATAAGAAGGGGAGCTGGATTCAAACCCAATCTTTCTGCCTTCAGTTACTTACTATATACTTCACATACAGGCAAAACTTCAGCTTAGCTTTAAGTGTTCTCATTGTTGAAAGGAGTGGAGGTAGGTTAAATAACCATGAACATATTTTCAACTCTAATACACTATGAGATTTTAAGGGTTTCTTAAATATTTCATGCATCTGAGGTCAAGCCTTTTTCATCCCTCAAAGTAAGGGTTTGAGTTTATTTGCTGCCTGCTCAGAACATTTCTTAAGTAAACAAGATTTTGTTCTCAAAGTTCACTGGAGACAGGATGAAAATCACAACACACTGAATAAGTGTGGTTGCTCTTACTATTAGTCCTCAATGATCAATACAATGATGAAAATGGCAGCATAAATATTACCCCACAATGCAAAAACAGGACTGAAAACAGCATCGGGAAATTAGTGTCATAAAACTAGTTTTCATGCAAGACTGAAGTTTCCAGAGGCTTCCATAGCAGTTGCAAAAATACGTCTCCTCGTGATTTTTTCATTTGAGGGCTGCTGTGATCAGGAAGCAAAGCAACCCAGAACAAGAACCTGAATGTCAAAGTGGGACTGTCAGAAATTGGTAATTCAAAGGCCAAAATGGAACAGATGGACCTCAAAGCTGGCTCGGGGCATCAAGCCAGGAGAGTCTCTTGATGGGATGTTGCTCCAGGATCTGAGAAGCAGATGGTCCTCTTTGCCCATTAGAAGAGTGGGTGCTTGACACTGGTCCAATCACTCAGGTAACCAGGAACCAGGCTCTGAAAAGCCAAGTCCTTGAAGTTATGCAAAGCTGACAGTCAGTGTCTGACCTCTGAAAGGTAGGAACCCACTCCTTCAAGAAGGGATGCTTGTCAAAGCGGAGATAGCTTTGAGTATTAAAGAGTGGATAAAGAGCCTTTCAGAACCGTGACTAGCGAGGGTGTGTCACAGGTGAATGAGAGCATCATCAGATTGCTTTAATTTACTCATTTATATGTTAGTAATCTGGGAACCACTGAACTGCAAAAATGACATGAGGTCAGAAATGGTATTTTTTTCAACTTTAAATCCCCAGCACGTACCAAAGTATTAGACACAGAAGAGATCATGAAAATATAAATAAAATACAAAGGGAGAGAAAATTTCAAAGACTAAAGTCCTTAAGAACTGTGTTTTCACCTTTGACTGTTTCTTAGGATTCTCATGTCAGTTAGTATCGGTCACAGTACAGACACTGGGGAAGAGCAGCTCACTGTGGCACAGATTTAGAAATTATTTGGGCCAGAGGCACCTGTGTAGCTCATTTGATTAAGTGTCTGACTCTTGACTTCAGCTCAGGTCATGATCTCATGGTTCATGGGATTGAGCCCCACATAGAGCTCTGTGCTGATAGAACAGTGCCTGCTTGGGATTTTCTGTCTGCCTCTCTTTCTGCCCCGCCCCTGCTCAAATTGACCCCCACCCCTTCTCTCTCTTTCTCTCTCAGAAATAAACTTTAAAAAAAAAAGAAAGAAAGAAATCATTTGAGCTATCCATTAATAAGAATACAGCTTCCCTTAATAAATACTCAGCATATTCTAAGGACTGTGTGAAGTGCTCAAAGTACATTATGCTTATTCAATACCTGAATCAAATTTGAGAAGCAGATGTTACATATCTCTGCGACAGAGGAGCAGAGCGCCAGGCAGCCTGTGTCACACAGCTAGGCAGTAATGGAGACTGATTTTAAGTCAAAATCTATCTGGTTCTAGAACCAGTGCTGAGTCAGCATCAAAGTCTCCAGAATGGGACAAAACCTCTAGAATGGCAGACACAGGAGAGATTCACCTGAACTAAACTTATTGTGGTAATCAGTTTGCTATATATATCCATAGCATAGAATCACTGTGGTGTACACCTAAAACTAATAGAATGCTATTTGCCAGTTACACCTCAAGGAAAAACAGCAGTAGCAGCAGGAAGAGATGGGCAGTATTCCATGTCCTTGAATCCTACTCAAGGTCTTTCCACTTTGCATCATGATCAAGGTGGTAGAGTGGTAATGCAAAGCTTGCCTGACCACATTTGATATAACAATAAGGCAAATTCAGGGTCCTTCAGACAAATGCGGATAAAGATTACAATCACCACTCATTCATAAAGAGTGGAAAGAACCGTGTAGGACCTGAGCTCTTATTGTACTTTGGTTTTCAGCAGTGACACACTGCTGGTGACACACTGCTGGTGGGGACCAGGAGCAGCCCCAGCAAGGCAATGCCGCTGCACGCTACCTTACATTCCTGGACTAGGCGTTCTCTGAGTCCCGGACTCAGCAGCCTCTGTTAATCCATCGTGAGAAGAGATACCCCAAGACTGAGAGCGCCTCTCCTCTGACCAGCATCCTTTGAAGTTCAACCTTCTCAACCCAAGTTAATGGCTTCCCTTAAGAAGTAGCTTTTTGTGACCATTTACAAGTAGCTAAGCCTTCCCTGAAGGTCTCTAAGGGTGTGAGGATGGGGCCTTCTCTGGCCAATGTCAGGACCCAAAGCAAGCAGGGACCAGTAGTAATGCTATATCCCTAATATTTGAAAGCAACTAGAAAGACATATTTAAAAAAAAAAAACAGAAAAGCTTCATTCACAAAGCTGTTTGCTACAGCATTATTTGCAAGAATGGGAAATACTTAGAAAACAATGTGAAGAGGAAGTCTCGGTGGCTCAGTGGGCTGAGTGTCTGACTCCTGATTTTGGCTCAGATCATGATATTCAGGGTTGTGGGATCAAGCCCTGTGTGAGGCTCTGCTCTGAATGTAGACCCCACTTAAGATTCTCTCTCTCTGCCCCTCTCCCCTGTTCATGTACTCTCTCTCTCGCTCTCTCTCAAAAACATTTTTTAAAAAATGTGAAAGTCCAACAGAGAAGAACTCTACCTACCTTAAGTGTGACACATCCATATGTCACAATATTATACAGACTATAAACATGATGTTTATAAAGCACTTATTGTCATTGGTAAGTGTTACCTTTGGAAGTCACCTGACAGAAACACAAGATACAGAAGTCTACCATCATATAACAATGTGATCTTAAATAAATTCTCAGAAAAAAAAGATGGAAGGGAAAAAACAAAAGTGCATGACCACACTGTAATATGATCAGAATTATCACTTTCAACTTCTTCTCTGTCTTCATACTTCTTCAACAGCTTCCAAATTTTCTGTAATTAGCAAGCAATCCTTCTAACACTAGAAAAAAATGCAAAATTTATGGCATTCAGCACTAGGTTAACTGTTAGGTCAGCAACGATGAAAGGACAAGAGTTTCACTTTGACATTTTTGATATGAAACTCTGAGGAACTCTTTCTCCTTCTTCAAAGATCTTACCAAGGCCAAGTTTCACCGGAGTGTTTACCAGCTACTCTGTTGCAGTTTAATATAAGGAAAAAATGCCTAATTGTTAGTTTCTGTCACTATGTAAGAATCAAAGCCTTCACAACTCTCTGGACATGTCACAGACCCTTTGCAGTTTAACTTGGAGTGAGAGAAATGGCAAGTTGCTGAATACTTACTTTTAAAGTATTCTTGTGGCAATTTCTGTAGGATAAACTCTGTCCCCAGCAGAGAAGCTATTCAAGACTATTCTTCTCCAAACATTTCATGAAATATTTCATTAAAAAATATTTCATAAAATACTCAAACAATTTAAAATACATTTACATAGGGGCACCTGGGTGGCTCAGTTAGTTGAGTGTCCAACTTCAGCTCAGGTCATGATCTCATGGTTCATGGGTTTGAGCCCTACATTGGGCTCTGTGCTGACAGATCAGAGCCTGGAGTCGGCTTAAGATTCTGTGACTCCTTCTCTCTCTGCCCTTCCCCTGTTCACACTCTGCCTCTCTCTCCCTCTCTCTCCCTCTCTCTCTCTCTCTCTCTCTCTCTCTCTCTCAAAAATAAGCATTAAAAAATTTATATTTACATATAACTCACATTCAGTTAAAAAGCTATGTAAATTAACAAAGTGAGATCTGAAACCTTTTTTTAATTGTTTTATGAAGCCACAAGGTCACAACAAGTTCATTGCTAATGACTCAAAATGAAAGTAAAGAGCACAGCAAATGTCCTGAAAATATGCCCAGCCTCAGCACAGCCTCTGGACACTAAAGAAAGCTTTGTATCTGTCTTCATCCATTAGCTGTCCTGCTTAAGTTGTATGATGGTAAATTTCATATGACAATTTGGCTAGGCTCTGGTGGGCAGCTGTCTACTCAAACACCAGTCAAAATGTTGCTGTGAAAGGAGTTTCTATATGTGATAAACAGTTAAATTAATAAACTTTGAGTAAAGCAGATTACCTTCCATGTGTGGGTGTACTGCATTCAATCAGTTAAAAGCCTTATATGCAAAGACCGAGGTTTCCTCAAGAAGGAATTCTCTTCAGGTCTGCAACATGGAAGCTGTGCCTGAGTTTCCAGTCTGTTGTCCTGCAACAGAATTAGGATTCCAGACAGCAATGCCAATTGTTACCCTGAATCTCTAGCCTGCGGCTGGCCTGAGTTATGGATTTCAGACTTGCCAGCCCCTACATTCATGGGAGTCAATTCCTTAAAATTACTATCTTTCTTTCTATCTCAGTGGGAGATATCTATCTGTCTATCTATCTATCTATCTATCTATCTATCTATCTATCTATCTATCTATATCATTGGCTCCATTTCTCTAGAAAGCTCTGGCTAACTCATGAAGAGTAACCATACTTCTTAGTAGTTTAAGGCATACTGGTTAACACCTGTTGTTTCATGTAATTAAGAGCTACCTTTTTGCCTCTGAAATGTGTCCTGATTGGGATGAAAAATTACATGATACTTTACAAGCAGATTTAAGACAGATTTATGGTATTCCAAAGCAATGAGCGCCTTTCACTGACAATGATGTTTTTCAAACTTCTGAAAGATACACAATAAGAAATAGACTTCATGTCACGAGACAAAACTGACCTTTGTGATGTGCAATGCCATGGGCTGTTTTATATCATATAATGTGTCATTTCAAATGCTCACTGCAACCCACTAATTTCATTGCATGATCCATGGATGGGAGCATGACACAGTGTGAAAAGCACTGACTTATGCAGGTCTGGCTGGCTGGCAGTGTTCAATCCTGTCTCAGGATACACTGGTGAGAGGAAGGGGAAGGAAAGAGGCATGTGTACCAGAGATTTTACTCTGTCTGTACTCCACACAGTCTTTGGTATCGTTTCTCCTAAATGTCAATGACATAAACATGACGGCGTCATACAGGAATATGACTCCAGAGTGTTTTCCTGTAGTGCGTCTCCAGTTTCCTATGAGTCCAACCTACAGAGAAGAGGCAGATTAGGTGACACCAGCCTCCCATTGGGTTGGGCTGCCTCTAACTTCACTCTCCTCCTGTCCCATTTTATTCGCTGGCAGGAGGACCCACCCATAAAGTCCAGATCTGATCACTGGCCACTAAGTAAATATCTGCTGATCGCCCGTGCCAGGCACAGGCAAGACACAACTTCCCCTACTGCCAAGTCCCTGCAGCTCTCGGTTGCAAACAGAATAAACTCCAAATCCCACATTTGTGTTGCAAACAGGTCCCAAAAGCTTCACGATGGATTTGGCTCAAGCCAAATGGGCCCAAGTTTGATACAAGCACTGTCCCATCAAGCGAGCGATGTTCTTATTGGAAAAGTGAAGGAAGGTCAAGGTAGCACAGGCAAGAAGCAGGGGACAGGAGTTCAGGAGCACAGTCGAGTTCAGGAATGAATGGGCTGGTACTCAAACAAGAAGGAAATATCAGTGAGAAAGGAGGCTCCCGTGAACTAGGTGGCCTTCCTGATGGAACAAATTTGAGCAGAGAGCCCAAAGACAATGTGACATAAAGGTTTGCTACAGGTGGGTGAACTGGTCAAGGGCTCAGGATCTGTTAGATCTGCTTTCAAAACTCTGACCTGCTGCACTTGATGGGTGGCTTGAAGGTTGACTCAAACTCTGAACTCAGTATCTTCATTTGTCCAGCAGGGAGAAGAAAACAGCAGCTATGGGGAAAGAGGAGTCCTAATGATGATTGCAGAGATTGGCTTGCCCTGGGCCCTCCGCCTGGGGGCTCAGTAAACACTCTCCCTCTCATCGGTATTTCCCTGCTCTCCTCCCCTTACAAATGGCGAGCTGCCTCAGCTTCAAGAGAACAAAAACACATGATATGGCCAAGAGAAAAGAGAAAGGCATCTCCAATGTTTTGAGGTAGACTGTCACTCAATAAAATACAAACTATATTTTTAACCAAAAGACAGTGTTTCCAAAAGCTTTCCCTTCAAGTCTGTTTAGAGACAAAAATCTATGATCTCCAAAAGTTGCTGATGCAAATTCCATAAACCCATGTAAGCACACAATTGCTCAATTACCATACACATGGTCACTTGCCAATAAAACAGGAGGAAGCAAAAAAAAAAAAATAATTCGGATGCCTTATGCAGGCTTAGATTGCTTCAGCAACAGACTGGAAGGAACTCAAGAAAGAATTATACATAAAAATTAAAACTAATTAATATAGGACCAGACATTTTTTCTAGTTAATTTTTCTGACAACTCGAGCCAAGTGGATGGAAACTGAATCATATCTTCTGATCTAAAATATAGAAAATAAAATGTGCTTTTAAATGTCTAGGCTCTCAGCAGTAAGAAACCATTAAATAGCAAGTCACGAGAATTGATACAAAATTCAAAATGATATTCAACCTACAACGTAAGAAGTGAACTCTGACAAACAAAACCTGAAGAAATTATTCTTCAAGATATACTACAATAAAATCAGCTTATCCAAACCTCAAAGATTTTGTTTGTTCTTTTGAAAGACACATTTCTGTTGAGTTGTGCAATATCAACAGGCAGGAAAATGATCTGAGACAGGAAAACATCAGTTAATGGAAAATGAGAAAGTTAATAAACGAAGTCAAACTGGGTATTTTATGAGCTATGCTGAAAATACGATTCATAGAAGTAAAAAACCATCGTTATGACTGAGCATAATAAAACCGATCACTTGTCTTAAAGGCTATGTGTGATAGAAATCATTTAAATCAATTGAGTTACTGTTTCTTAGCAATTTGACAAAAAGGAAAAAATAGTGTAATTGGAAATCAAGTGCTCCTTTGGGAGCATAGAAACAAGGCAGCTGGGTTTCTAAGTGTACTTTAATCTGTTTGTGTATTTTCCTCATGTTTAAAAGAAGGAAAGACGAGAAAGATTTACTGAGTCAGGCTGCCAAAGTCCTGGAATTTGTAGAATTTAAATTATTACAAAGGATGTAGTTAAGATGAACAGTTCTCTCTGCCCCCACGCCCCATCAAAGAGTGCAAAGGCCCATCAGAGCCTACTCCGGCCATGTCTTCTGGAACTGCTGAGTCCTCCAGGGCCAGAACTTGGATGTGAAATCCCACTGGATATAAAACTGGGTGGGAGACAAGAGCAAGGGCTCTACAGTGTGTCCCTGAACTAAGGCTGGACGTAGCTACCTGCATGCAAATTTGATACCATTTTTTGTACCATCACATCCTTTTTTGAGTGGTCAAAAGAAGTTCAAACACTTTTGAGAAAGCAGCGACAACAATGTATGGACTTATCAACAAGACATCTTTTTAAAACTTATCATTATCAGCTAAATTAGCCTAATAAACATGGAGCACCAGCAATGCCCTAAGACGGGATTTGTCAACCTCTTTTTTTAAGGTCAAATAAGGAGTCTTTTATCATTTTTAATTTTTAAAAATTATGCATTTAAGTTTATTTATTTATCTGGGGGAGAGGGGGAGGAGAGAGAGAAGGAGAGAGAGAATCCCTAGCAATTTCCATGCCATCAGCACAAAGCCTGACCTGGAGCTCAAACCCATGAACCATGAGATCATAACCTGAGCTGAAATCAAGAATCAGATGCTCAACCGACTGAGCCACCCAGGCATCCCAAATAATAAGTATTTTAGGTTTAATGATTCATATAGTTTCTGTGGAAACTAATCACCTCTACCCTTGTATGGCAAAAGCTGGGTCCCATTAAATCGTTATTTACAAAATCAGGAGGCCAGCCTGTACAGGGGCCTCTTCCAGTCCCTGCGCTTAGAATCAACTACAGAAATCAGAATGGGCTTCAAATCTAAATGAACTTTGCCTGTTTCTCTGGCCTCAGACACCATGAAGGGGATGTTCTTTCATGTAAACCAAGCTTCTTTCCCCCTTCCTTAAAGACTAGAAGAGGCGAGTCCTCTTCATGTGATGTTGTCATTTAGCCAGAGGGATGGCAGGAAGTCTTTCAAATAAATTAAAGAGAGTACAACTAAAATTGACACACTAGCTCCAGATTGTCACTTACTTCATTTACAAAAGATCAGGGACCCTGGCTGAAGTGATAGGTACACAGCTGGAGATAAACAAATATACACCAGAAACACCCATCATAAATATAGAGTTACTGGAAAGGCAGAAAATAGAAATTCAAAATTCCTCCATTGGTTTGTTAATCCAAACATGGAGAAAAGCACTATCCCAACACACCTGGGGATTAAAGAAATTCGAAGTCTAAAAGAAATATAATCTACTTCTATTTCTGCTTTATATCTTATAATTAATCTTCATGGAGATCTTCAGTGTTTTTAAGCCCCACACTCTCTCCTTTAGGCACCCTTACAAATGGGATTTTAAAAACTAGGGCCTCATGAATTTCCTGCAACTTTGTAGGTCAATATAAATTCCTATCACCTGCAACCTATTAGAAGGTTTTCCTGGAAGCTAGGTCTCTTTAGAAATGTGAAAGTCCCTTAACCTTTTAAGAATGTTACATGAAGGAGCACCCAAGTGGCTCAGCCAGTTAAGCATCTGACTCTTGATTTTGTCTCAGGCCATGGTCTCATAGTTTATGAGTTCAAGTCCCACATCAGGCTCTGCGCTGACAGCATGGAGTCTGCTTGGAATTCCCTCTTCCTCTTTCTCTCTGCCCCTCCTCCTCTACTCACATTCTCTCTCTGTCTCTCTTTTTGTCAACAATAAAAAAAAAAAAAAAAAAAAAAAAAGATGAGCAGCGCCTGGGTGGCTTAGTTGGTTAAGCATCCGAATTTGGCTCAGGTCATGATCTTGCAGTTCGTGAGTTCAAACCCCACTTTGGGCTCTGTGCTGACAGCTTGGAGCCTGGAGTTTGCTTCATTTTCTGTGTCTCCCTCTCTTTCTACCCCTTGCCCATTCACACTCTGTCCCTCTCTCTCTCTCTCTCTCTCTCTCTCAAAAATAAACATTAAAAAAAATTTTTTTAAAAGATCTCCCTGCTCAAAACAAAAGAATGCTACATAGAGATAAAAATAACATGGGCACACCAGTTGAAACATAAGAAAATTAAGCAGGATTAAAAAGATGATATTATCAGGAAAGCAGTTTTTATTAATTAAAATGCTTACATAAGGAAAATAAAATCCAGTGGTCACAATAACAGTTCTGGTTTCCAAGGGAGTTTCCATAGAGAGCACTAAGAATTTAAGACAGAATCTGAAACACCTGGTGGCTCAGGTTGCGCGTCTGACTTCAGCTCAGGTCATGATTTCACGGTTTGCGAGTCTGAGCCTCACATTGGGCTCCATGCTGACAGCTCAGAGCCTGGAGCCTGTTTCAGATTGTGTTTCCTTCTCTCTCTGCCCCTCCCCCGCTCATACTCGGTCTCTGTCTCTCTCTCTCTCTCAAAATAAATCTGTCTCTGTCTCTCTCTCTCTCCCTCTCTCAAAATAAATAAACATTAATAAAATTAAGATCGAATATTAATTGGAGATAGGGGAGCAAGAAATCTGCACTCAAGGGCTTTCTTTTATTCAGTGAATATATCAGGAGCATGGTGAGAAAGGCCAAAGTCTCTTCTTGTAATATTTAAAACTTAGATGGATGTTTGGCAAATCAGGTCCAGATATTATAAAAGCATTCTTCTCTCCAGGCCTGGTGGTATCATAAAACTACAGCAGGCCCGTCTGTGTTCTGCAGGTCAAAAGCACCATGAGGGCAGCGGCTCTATCTTCGTTAGTCACCCACACCACTAACGTATTTCCCAGCAAAGTCAGGTGAATTCAAATTTAAACAAAACAAAACAAAACCAAAAAACAAAACCCAACTTTTTTGAAAAAGAACTTGGATTCAAAACAGAATCCAAACAAATTGCCTCTGCAAACCACATTATGCACTGTCAGGACAGGCCGGGGTGAGCACCCTGGGCAGGCCGGCTCCCCAGGGCGGCAGGGTCAGTGAGCACTTCACACGGGTCCTGGGGAACCTTCTTCAGGCACAGGGAGGCTGACCTGCTCTCAGCTGTGTTTCTGCCAAAGAAGCTCATTGCCTTCTGATGACTTGGCGTGGCGCTGAATCACGCTTGGAAAGAGAGTGGGGCCTGGAGCAAGGCGCAGAGGCTAAGAGAGGCCTGGTGCTGTTAGGATGGAAAGAGGTTTGCTTCCTCCTTTTGAGGGTGAGGAAGGTTGTTGAACTCGTTCACTGAAGTCTGTTGCTGCTGCTGCTGTTGTTGCAATTTTTCCTACTATTTATTTAATCAGTTTCTCCACTAGCCTAGTGAAAGCTGGCTTCTTTGGGGGATGAGTTTACCATTTTGTACAACATGTTGACTAAGTGATGGGTTCACTAGTGATATGGAATAATACCGCAGTTATCCAGTATGAGGGAATTTTCTTGACACATGAATTATTCTCTCTTATGTGTCAACATTTATTAGGAGGCATTTTGATGGGTGAAGAAATCAGATTTGGAAGGGAATTAGATACTTATACATACAAACAGCTCATTTTGATGAAGAGACAGGCAAGACTTGACTACCGACACGCTTAAGGCTGTGACCCCAGTCGGTGACTGACTGAAAGAAGGCCATAATTCCCACTTCAGAATCCCCCGGGCACCCACGCAATAGGTATTCACTGCGCACCTGTTAGGCCTGCTATTGTTTTCCCTCCTAAGTTAAAAAAAAAAAAAAGATTCTCACGTAAGTTTAAGGTCAGCCATCTCTTGTCTACGGCCATACCACCCTGAACGCGCCCGATCTCATCTGATCTCGAAAGGACAGCCAACTCTTAAAGATCCACAAGGGGCATAAATGGAGGTGTATGCCATTATCACTAAAGCTATTCTATTACTTTAGTTGTTTTATTTTTAATTTTATTTTTAAATATTCTGCTAGTCCATTCTTCCCCATCAAGAGTGATTTAAGAATGGGGTACCTGAAGACCCCATCTATGCAACTTTGTTCACGCTGTGGGTCAGACGAGCAAGTTCTCCCTTGTGTATCTCCTCTTCCCCTTCCGGTGAATTCCTGTCCACCTGTCAAATCCCTTCAGATATCATTTTCTCTCTGAAGACGTCCCTGGTTCACACATTCCCTGAGGAAAGTCAGCCATGACCTCTTTCATGCAAATTGCTTACCCAGTGCATTTCTGCTCACTCACCACACTTTTGTATTTTATTGCACTGTATTATTTTACTGTAGGAGTGTAGTTGTTGGTTTGCCTGTCTTTCTACTTCCTGGTACTTCTAGGAGAACAAAGTCCACTTTTTTCCCATTTTGGTATTTCCAGAATCAGCATAATACCTAAGAGCTACACAATGTATAAATATTTTTATGGTGAATTTGAGAGCATACAATTCAAAATTGAATCCCTACAATGGGTTTAATTATCTAATAAGAAACACAACCCTGTCATTAGCCGACAGTGAACTCTTCCCCACAGCTCTGATTTAGAAATAGCTTTCGTAATGTTAGCATTTTTAATGTAGGAACTGAACAACAACAAAATCATGACAAATTCTTAAATAATTCTTAAAACATCATGCTTATCAAAATAGCAGATCAGACAAAAGCAATAATGCCTGGAAAGTCATCTGTAAACCTATGGAACCAAACAATTGCCTCAGTCTCTCTTTATCCTCCATTCCTTTGCTAAGCCCCCAAGATGTTCCGCATGGCTGGTATTTTCCAAGGCACACATCCAAGCTGCCTTGGCTAAGTTCCCCAGGACACTGCCTAACCTCCGGCATCTGTCCTGGTCCCATCCTCTTCTCCAACCGAAGCTCAGACGCATCAATCTTTCTCAGCAGGATGTGGAGAGATGTGCACCTGTGAAGGGCACTGGAGGAGCAGGCAAGAGTCTTTTTATCTTCTGGGTGTTTATCCTCTGAACTGGGACCTAATAAATGAGTGCATCTCACAGGTGACCTCATGCCTCACTAAAATCTCACCGGTTAGAAAACATTTCTGGCTGGGCTACTACAATGTAAATTGCCTTCAAGGGACCAGCGACAAGTGTTTATGTGAACTGTTTACATCTCAAGCAGATAGTACTGTGCAGTGGATAAGCACTAACAAAGCTGAGAAATAATCAGATCCAGGTGGCTTTGCTCTTCTTACATATCCTTAAGCAAACACAGCTTATCCATGTTCCTAATTGGAGAAAAATGTATAAGAAACACTAATTTGAATTATTTATTTGAAAAATTTATCATTCATGTTAACATAGAAAGTTTTAAAAATAAGGCTTCAAGGAATCCTGTCTGCATAGAGATGGTTTGCTTTGAATTTTAAGGAACTGGATTCAAAACAAAGCAAAAACTCTATAATAGAAGGTAAGTACATTTAGCCATATAGTTATTCACATTCTTTCTCACCTTCAAGGTAGCAGAGGCTATATCAAAGCACAGTTCAGGGACCAATTTGGACCTTGCAGGGCCAATGGTACCAGGGAGACGCCCAAAGTTACTATGAGACACCAGATGCTTCGAGCCACCTGCCGCACATGGACTTAACACCTGATGATACTTTTGTTCCTAACATGCTAGATGTTCATTTTTTCAACTACGATAGCATCTTCCTAAACCACAGCCACAGACATTTGAAGCATGGAGGTAGAATATGATCTAGTGAAACTATACTCTCCTAAAATTGTGGCCAACATCAGATAAATAAAATGAAAGTCTGTGCCCTGGTGATGATGCAAGGAGACAGATTAGCTAATGGCATGAGGCATCTGTTCCCACTCCAAGGATTCTGATTCTATACCCATGCTGATTGGGACGGGCCAAGAGCACACAACCACCTAGGAATGCAGGACCCACGGCACATAACCAACCAAGCAACTGACTAATCCGCGGAATGCCATCAGCATTCTTTGCTGAATAAACTAGGTAAAATGAAAATACATTTTAACTTGTGAAATGGTAGAATTATTCTAGGCTTCTAATTCACAAAGAGAACAAGTTAAAGAGAGACCATAGTTATTTATGCTGAAACCGACAGAAGAATCTATTTTTTCCCCAGAGCATCAGGAAAACAAAGTTTTGTATTTTTCACTTGGGAATGTTCTGAAGCAAAGATGTCACTGCAAAAATATTAAAATACAAACCAAATTTATCTAAGTAAGTGTATTCTTTAGATATTTTTAAAGCCCTGATGCAAGAGGGTAGTGTATTTTGTTCTCCTGCAGAGAAAATTGTGCTTTTATTATATGCAGCTCTGTCAAGCATGTTTCCAAGAAAATCATCGAAGTCCATGTGTTGTATTTCTTGTAGGCCAAGAGGTAGCAGAGAAATACAAAACTGATGAAATGCTTTAAAAAGGAGAAATTAGAAAAGACAGGCTAAAGTTAGAATAAGATTCTATGAAAGTAACTACATTTTATTTTGCAATGGAAAGCCATAAGTGTCGGGGCTGGGCAAAAGGAAAATCACCCAGAAAGTCTAACTTTCTTTTTATTATTATTATTATTATTATTATTATTATTATTATTATTAATTTATTATTTTTTTTAATTTACATCCAAGTTAGTTAGCACACAGTGCAACAATGATTTCAGGAGTAGATTCCTTAACGTCCCTTACTCATTTAGCCCATCCCTGCTCCCATAACCCTTCCAGCAACCCTGTGTTTTTCTCTATATTTATATATATATGTATATTTATATAATTATGTTTTGTCCCTCACCCTACTTTTATTTTATTTTTCTTCCTTTCCCTTATGTTCACCTGTTTTGTATCTTAAGGTCCTGATATGAGTAAAGTCATATGGTATTTGTCTTTTTCTGACTGACTAATTTCATTTAGCATAATACCCTCTAGTTCCAGCCACACAGTTGCAAATGGCAACATTGCATTCTTTTTTATGGCTGAGTGATACCCCATTGTATATATTTACCATATCTTTTTTATCTATTCATCCATCAATGGATATTTGGGCTCTTAGAAAGTCTAACTTTCTAATCAGTTTCAAGTATCCTGTATTGGCCACATCACCAAACCAAGGAGCACCTTTCCTAGTCTTTCCTTAAACACCAGACTATCACTTGTTCACTAGTTTTCCAGGACAGTATTTGTTACCTAAGAGGTTTTTGTTCCCTGCTCCTGAATCTAGGGCATGGGGACTGACCATGCTCTCACCCAACTTGTGTTTAGACAGGTGAATTTTGTTGTAAGCAAAATGACTCAACCCAAAGCCTACGAATAGAAAACAAAGAGAAATGACAAAGATCAGCAATGGTATGCCAGCATGCAGAATGAGAAGAAATCTTAAGAGCTGGGCATCACTAACTGAGCAGTCACTCATTAAGAAAGTATGCATGCAAGGGCATTCTCAGACCTCCTCACACAAAATGCAAGGCAGACCAAGAAGGCAGGTGTGGTGTCATCTGCTTCTACAGCAACAGCTGAAAAGTCAACCAATGCCAACATATCCAGCATGTGTTCTCAGATGCCACAGTGACAGGGAGACTGGGCCAAGAAAACAGCATCTCCTTCATGAGAGGTCCTGCCAAGATGAACCGCACCATCACCTCAGTCTACCAAGAACATGTATTTATCTAGTCTTCAACATGTTTAAGACTCATGGATCCGAAATTTTCCTCTACTGCCTGTCAACATATATGGAAATAAAGTTCTTGTCCAATGATTCCAATGATTATATAGAAAACTCTTAAATTCTCAACTTTGTGCTGTTCAGCAAACCCATTCCATATTACCTATTTCTCTTTTATTGCTTGTAGTTCAAGCAGGAAAAGCAGAAATTCTAGACATCCAGTAGAGTATGAAGGAGCCTCTTACAGCAAGATATAGCATTGGGAAGGCCAACGCAGACTGAGAAAACTCCCAGGAAGGAACCTTTCCTTCATCCCCTACCTACAGAAATTTAAACACAAGAAAGTGATGAGAATACAGACATGTAGTAAGAGAAAAATGTGGTCCCATTTGCCAGTTACCATCTACATATTCTAGGCAAACAATTAATCATGGTAGATTAAAAGGCACATGAGACAAAAGTCAATACACATATTTAATAAACTACCATTTGCTAAATGCCTACTGTGTTCCTTTACATACAGTAACTACCTTACCATCACAATCATTATGATAAAAGGCAAAGACTTTTCTCCCTATTGTGCAGATGAGGACAGGCCACCATGCTCAGTGTCTGACCTACTGCCCCAATAAATGTATTCTCAAACACAAAGGGCTCCTTTGTGTTATTAAAAATTGTGTGACACTAAAATTGCATAGATTCTCAGGCACCTGGGCAACCCAGTTGGTTAAGCATCCAATTCTTGATTTTGATTTTGGCTGAGGCCATGATCTCATAGTTCATGAGTTTGAGCCTCATGTTGGCCTCTATGCTGATGGAGTGGAGCCTACTTGGGATTCTCTCTCTCTCTCTCTCTCTCTCTCTCTCTCTCTCTCTCTCTCTCTGTTCCTCCCCTATGTGCTCTTTCTCTTTCTCTCAAAATAAATAAATAAACATTTTTAAAAATTGCATAGATTCCTACCAGGATAATTGGACTCTTACTCTATCCAAGGGCACCTGGGTGGCTCAGTCAGTTAAGCAGATGACTTTGGCACAGGTCATGATCTCATGGCCTATGGGTTCAAGCCCCATGTTGGCTCTGTGCTGACAGCTCAGAGCCTGGACCCTGCTTCACATTCTGTGTCTCCCTCTGTCTCTCTGTCCCTCCCCCATTCATGTGCTATCTCTCTCTCTAAAAAATAAACACTAAAAAATTTTAAGAAAATCCAACAAGATGAAACAAGAGATTTTGAATTTTACTAGTCTCCATTACAGTAAATTACATTAAGAAGCAAAAAGGAATGCAATGTGAGGACCATTATAGTTACTGAGTCTCCAGACAATGACTGGTACTGATATGGATGGAAGTATCCCATGTGAACAATCTCCAGTCTCCCATGAACCCAAGGATAATACATTAAAAATAGTACCCTATACTCTGCTACTTCTCTAGGTAAATTCTCATGAAAGAAAATGACATATGGGGAATAATATATCTATTCATTCTCCTGCAGAAGCAAAGACATCAACACAGCACCAGTTTGGTTTGGGTCTTTGTAACTCTGGAGACTGAAAGAAAATTTGGGGAAAGCCCAGACAAGAGCAATGAAAATGATAAAATGATTCGAAGGTAAGAGAAAAGGCTGAAGAACAAGGATTAATTAGGTAGAGGAAGAAAAGACAGTGGGGAACTTAATATTCTCCTTGATATATAGCAAAGGCTATTACACAAAATATGATCACCGTGATTCAGTATTCCACTGAGAATGAAAACAGAGGAAACAGCATGATGGAAAAGCATGATGAATTTAGATTAAATCTAAGATAGATCTTTCATTCTAAGAGTTGGAGACAATAAACTCGGAGGCAGTTTAAGGACTGTGCAAACTTCACCTTGCAGCAGCACCAAATCATATTCCTTTGGCTTCCTTTGCCCAATGTAAATGCCACCTTCCCCAAAAGCTCTCTATTCTCTCTTTCTACATGGAATAGAATCAACAGTTCTCAAATCTGAGACAGCATCCATATGTCCTGAAGGGCTTATTAAAATAGATTCCTAAGGAAAAAAAAATACTGATTCCTGGGCCCCAGCCCAGAAGAGGTTCATGTGGGGCCTGTGAAATTGCATTCCCAACAAGCAGCAAGCCCACAGACACATTTGCAGAGGAACAACCTAGACACAATCACTCCCTACTCTTACTTCTCATAAAAATGCATCTGTACTTCCCAAGGCATTGGTCATTGTTCCTATGTCTCAAAATTTCATATACTTTCCTACTAGACTTTGGTCTGATTCCACTTTGATGTCTCCATGGTGCCTAGTACAATGCCAGTAACATGCAGGGCTTACGAAAGACCATCTTTAACACGTTTGTTTAAAAGTGGGTCATTCTAACTTGCCTACACGTTTTCACTGCCTTTATCATTTCTCGTGTATTTCTTTACCCTGTTTCCTTGCCTAAGCAACTCCATGGAGCTTTAAGACCCACAGGTCTATCCACATGAAATTGTCACATATACCAACTGTACCTAATGCTCAAAATGAAGGGAAAAAACCTAGTGTGACGTATAAAATTTCCTTCCCATAAGGTTTATTTTTCCTCATTAGAATAGAGTTTTGGCTTATGTCCCCCAAGACTATATTCCAAGAAAATGGCAGGAAAATAGCCATATTTTTTATTTACTGTTTATCTTGCCAGGTGCTGGAAGGAAGGCCAGGGAGGTCAATGAGTAAATAAGGACCTGGCATGTCTGAAATCATGCTGGGTGCAGCTGAAGTCTGGGCCAGAAACTGATCTAGAAAATTATTCTGCAAACTCACCCCTCCCTCCCATCAGCTACTAAGCTTACTTACTGGCTAAGAACTAAACACAAAATATGACACAAGAATTTACACAAGAGCAAAAGCAAGGAGCCTCTAATGAAAAAGAAAAACAGGGGAATGCCTCTTGGGCTTCAGGTTAACTCAGGGCGACCTGGCAAACGTAAATGTCAGATTGTATCTGTGACATCATAATCCCTCAGGTGCCTCAAAAGCACAGTGAGAGCTCCACTCTGCACCCCACAAACAAGTCCCAGGGTGATTATTCACACATACTCCATAAAAATATTCAAGTACAGTGAACTTTCAAACAGCCACATAACACAATGCGCATGCAGGTGAGAAAGCCAGGGCAGTAAAACGTACAAAGGATTTCTGGCTTTGTGGAATCCTACACCTGCAGTGCATCTGATTGATGATTAAAACAAAGAAATCACTGACCACTTTCCACAGAGCAGATATAGTCATAACCTTTAAAAGATCCTTAAGTAAGAGAAATCTAAAGAGTGGACTTTTAAAATCATTACTCCTTACTTCTTAACCCCTGTTAATTCCATGCCTTTTCCTTTTCCTAGAATCAAACAATGCACGCTCATTGTTACCTCTCTTCTCACAAATGAGCAGATAAACCAATGCTCCAGCATGATTTAGCACTCAGAATGATTATGTCCATTCCACTACTTTCTATTCAGAAAAATTAAAGATCTGTTATCCCAACTGCCAGTAAAAACAAAAAACAAAAAACAAAACAAAACAAAAAACATGCTGTCTAAGGCTGGCAAAACACAAAAGAAAATAAAAAACATGAGTACACTTCCTCTAGAAACTACAAGAAGTGACTATGCTGTAAGCGCTACCCAGCAATCACGCCGGCTCCTAACTATGAAATATGGTCATTATCTTATGGAACTGATCTAATTCTGTACTCAGTGCCCTACAATAAAGGGTTTCTTTTGAATACCAAATACAAGAACTGGAACCAAAAAAAAAAATGATAATAATTTGACAGCACTTTAAAGCACAGCTTACTTTCCACCCTCCTGACACACTAAATAGCAAGTGACAACCTACTCCACAGGGTGAATGAAGGAAAGAAGATGCATTTGCTGAGCTGAGGAAATGTCCCAGTAAACTGTTGTGGAGGACTGATATTAGCTCATTAGAGGGCTTAATACACAAAACACAACCAGCATCGTTAACGGAAATCTACAAAGGCATTAGAAGGCAGCTGGGATAATGCGTGATGAAATTATTTTCTTCAACACAAAGAAATGGAGGGGAAACAATGCTTATCTCTTTAAGAGTGTCAGTGTTCAGATTATAGTGATGTATACATATTATATATACACAAACTTCGTTAGCTCCAGTTAATAAAGAAAGCAAATAAACTGTAGTGACATTTACTAACATCCATGCTCAAATCCTGAATGAGAATTATATACTTGGTCAGAGGAATTTAATTTGAAATGTCACAAGAAGAAAGCCCAGAGAAGACGCAGAATCTTTTCTCATGAGACTTATTTGCAGCACAGGAAATAAAAACAACACTTCTACACATAATGTTTAATTCATTAACAGTTGACAGGATTATTAAAGAAAAATATTTAAAGAGCAGAATTTAAAAACACAATTCTGCTGAAAATAATTCCATTTTATTTTCTCATCAAAGAGAGCCCTTCACCTAATCCCATAGTTTCAAAGAATGGAATTAAGGTCACTCTCTCATTTACTCAAATCATTAAAAATGCCTTCCGTAATGCCACATCGTCCATAATTTCCATTGGACTTAATGTGCTTGCTAATCCTCCTATTTTCTCAGCACACCCACTTACACAGTCACACATCCCGTATTTGAACCATGCTCCTGAAGGTTTGTCTGCCCTACCAGAATATGATCCATTAATCACTAAGAGGGACATCAACACCACAATGTGCCTGGGAACTTGGAATCCAGCCTCACCAGACAAAGGACAAAATGTGAGCAGGCGTGATGGGGCGAGGGAGAATGTGGAGGGCTGGGATGTGACAAGGGGCCACGATGGGCCCTGCCCTGGGCGAGGTCTTCCATACACTTATTTAATTCACTGTATTCTCCCAACGCAAGCTGTGATTGTTACTCCTGTGGCATTTGCAGTTACAGGAACCGAGACTCCGAGAGCCTTTGCAACTGGCCAGAGTCAGACCAGCTAAGCAGAAAATAACTGGAGTTCAAAACCCAAAGCTATCCCACCGTGGTGGACTGAACTGTGTCCCCGAAATTCCTATGTTGAAGCCCTAATAGCCAGTGTGACTGTATTTGGAGATGGGGCCTCTAATAAGGTAATTAAGATTAAATGAGGTCAATAAGTGTGGGACCCTGATCTAATAGTACCGGTGTCCTTATAAAATGAGATGTGAGAGCTCGTGCTCTTGCGCGCTCTCTCTCTCTCCCTCTCTGCATGCTCAGAAGAAAGGCCATGTGAGGGCTAAGCAACAATGTACAAACCAGCAAGAGAGGCCTCCCCAGAAACTGAATCTGGCTGAAACCTTGATCTTGACTTGCATCCTCCGGATCTGTGAGAAAATAAATGTCTGATGTTTAAGCCCCGCAATCTGTGACATTTCCTTCGGGCAGCCTGAGCCGACTAAGACAACCATTCGAAAGCCCCTCTTCACCACCTTGCCTCATGGGTTACAAAGCTTCATTCCTCCTCAATTTCTGCAGCAACAGCCTCCTTCTGATCCTCCTGGTCTTTCACTGTCTCCTTATTAGCTGCATCCATAGGAATAAAATGTACGATTCCGAAGGAGGCTCATCATAATTTAACAGGAATTAATGTCCTCTTATTATAAAGGACCCTACAAGCCGCTGTTTAACAGTCAGCAACAACTGGAATTAATTCGTGTCAGATGAACATCAAGAAAAATCCATTTATGACCCCGAAGTCATGAAATTTAGCATAATTACACATGCTCTTGTTTGGGTAATTTTTTCTCTCCTCATTAAATTAGGTGCCTACATTAGATTTCAATCTGATCAGTCCTGACTTATTTTATGTCTCTAATCAAGGGCATTTCCTCTCAAATCAACCAAGGATTGTGCAGGCAAATGACACTAAACATTGGAATGAAAGCTAAGGTACAACCCCTGAAAAACTGAAAAAAAAAAAAAAAGTAACACACTGCCAACATCAGAGAAACTTATTCTCAATATTTATTCATGCTTTCCCTCAATAAATATTTATTAAGCACCTACTATGTACTAGGCAGAGTCCTAGAAGTTTTAGAGACATATGAAGTAATAATGTGTGAGCATTATTTCTTCTCACCCTGTATCCCCATCTCCCAGCATGACAGCTGCCCATGGTTGGTATCTGTTCCGTCACCAGTGGGGAACAGATGAATGCACTTTCTCACAAAGTAGCCCTCGGTGTTACCAGTTAATCTCTATCACCCTGTCTTTCTCTCTTAAACACAGAGTCTGCTTCTCCTGCTCTCTTGCAATATCTCCCAAATCATTTTTCTATCAAATAGAATCACCTGGTGTAAACCTGAGTGGACACAGTACCCATGAGACTGGTCTCCAGTGGTTAGAAGAATTTTCAACTTCAGAAAGTTTAGCCTTCCGTAGCCCTTTCCTCTGCCTCCAGCCAGGAGTCGAGCCTTCTGAGCTATGAAAAGGAACATTTTTAAAGTCATGTGACAACATGATGAAGACAGAGGCCTCTCCAGTCTCTGCAGGATGGATTCCTCAGCTGCTCGGGTAAGAGACATAAACCTGGAAGAGTCTACCATTGTCCATTCGGATGCATCTATGTAAACCACATTTCATATCTCAGTCGCTTTGACTTTAGAGGCACCTGAAACCTACGCACGGGCAATGCACTATGATGTGCTGCTCCTGGTTCTTGGAAAAGGGGCTGAAATCAAAGTGTTCCTCCAGGCGAGGCTCACACGAAGGAGCACATGCTTGGAAGGACTCCATGTAAGTTATCTTTCCCGTTGGAAACAATTCTGGCAGTCCACTGCAGCCTGGACAGCTTTTGGGCGAGCAGGCTAATGGGGTTCACGAAGCAAGGAAATCTGATTAGGTTTGGGGAAATGAGATGCTATTCTCTTGCTTACTCTAATGTTGGAGGCACTAGGGTACTTATTTGAGAAACGGAACAGTTAGTAACAAAAGCATTTTTAAGGATCCCTTAGGTGCTCAAAGTACAATTAGAAAGGAAGTGTATAAAGTGCTACTCACATATGCTTTTCTCAGGAACTGAGGTAACACAAGGAACCAGAAATAAAATAGTTCCTGTTTTCTAGACTACCAACTCCTAAAGCAGTTTATTTCTCAAGGAATAAGACAATCTCCATAGAAACTTAAAGACAAAGTCATAGAATGCATGGCTCAAGTGGTAAGAGCATCCTTTAGAATTCTACTGCTGCCAGATTAAAACCAAAAATGGAATTCTTAGAGACTAAGAAGAATATTTAAGCAGCATTATATAAATCAAGCAATAGGTACTCATGAACCCTTCTTTTTTTAGCTTTTATAATAACAAGGCATATTTCAAACTTCAAGAATATTTCTTGAAATATTCAGTTTCCCAAATGTTCATATGTTTAAGTAGGAAATCGCAGAATGTCCAAAACAAAAAAGAGCACACTGTCACTGGTCAGAGAATAATTTAAACCTCTGCAAATTACCTAAGGATAAAACACTTCCGGGGAGCCTGGGTGGCTCCGTCGGTTAAGTGTCCAACTTCGGCTCAGGTCATGATCTCATGTTTTATGGGTTTAAGCCCCACATCAGGCTCTGTGCTGACAGCTTGCTCAGAGCCTGGGGCCTGTCTTTGGATTCTACGTCTCCCTCTCTCTCTGACCCTCCCCTGCTCACACTGTCTTTTTCTTTCTCAAACAAATAAAAATAAAACATTAAAAAAAACATTTCCTAGCCATTCCCTTTCCCTATGTTCACTACCCCTCAAACATATATTTTTCTAAAAGTTCTCCAATGGATTGGTGGATCTTTTTTTTAAAGTTTATGTATTTATTGGGGAGGGGGGAGAATGACTGGTGGAGGGGCAGAGAGAGAGAGAGAGAGAGAGAGAGAGAGAGAGAGGGAAAGGGAGACTCCCAAGCAGTCTCTATGCTGACAGAGCCTTGTCGTGGAACTCGAACTCAACATCCAGGAGATCATGACCTGAGCTGAAATCAAGGGTTGGATGCTTAACCAAGTGAGCCACCTAGGCACCCCTGATTAGTGGATCTTAATGTAAGAATGGGAGCCTCATTCTATGCCATCCTCAGATACCACTGAAAAGAGTATCTTATAAGACCACATTATAGAGCATGTTCTTGCCAACTAATAAACCTTTTTGGTTGGATAAGGGCTTGAGAAAGGCCATGCCACAGGGTACTTCCCAGGACAGCAGGTACTGGTCCAACAATGCTCCCAGGTGCACCCACTGCTTCTCTAGAGCATCATGGGAAGGCAACAGGAAGGTACCCATGATGCTCTAGAGTGATATCAACACATATACGTGAGGAACCTCTACACCTGTCTGTCAAACAGGGAAGTTCTGCTTGGAGACAAATGTCCACAAAGAAAAACACAGAAAGAGGTGGTAAATAAGAGAGGTTTTGGAGCAACTGCCAGCCAGCCAGCTTCATGCACCTGCCATACTGGGTTCTGATGCCATGACCCACAGGCAATGGGGTCAAGCTTTGACCAAACACAGATGGAAGACGTCCAACACCCCCCGAGCTGAGCTCTCAGGGAGAAACAGTGCCAGGGATTTAACAAAGATGGATCATCTACTCTAAGTTATCCAGGGGAGGTTATGTGGGATTACATTCTTTCAGCTCTTTGTTATTCTTCCTCTTGCCTGACAGAATTAATCACTCCTTCTTCTGGGCCTCCTATACCCAGTCATACATCCCATACAGCACCTGTCACAGTGTGTATTATTATAGACACATCTGTCTTTCTAGTTGCAAAGCTCCCTAAAAGCAAGCAACATGTCCTTTTAATACTTGTACTCTGGCTGGTAGCACACAGACTGGCATAGAAGAGAAGAGATGATCAATATTTACTGAATAAAGGAATGAATGAATACATTCATAGATGAAAGACCTAATACCATTACCTGTTTTTCTTTATAGCATAAAATCCATAGCAAACTTATTTTCCACAGCTCCTCAGTACAAACTTTTCCCTCCATCTGGAGCAAACTCACCAGGACCCACAAATTCCCACCTCTAGGCTTTTAACAATGCTGGGGTCCTGACCTAAAGCACCCCCAGAAATCAGTTCTGCAAATGGAAACCCTAAATTTTAAGGTCTAGTTCAAACCTAAGTCATTTATTTTATCTTCCTAGACCATATCCCCCACTTCCATCTCTAAACTCCTACCGTATTTATGGTCTGTAATATCTACATGACAATCATATGTTACGATGCTTTGTATTTAACTTGCTTTTTCTGGGAGCCTTCTCTGTATTCCAAAGAGCAATCTTCCTTTTTATGGAATAAGATGGAGAAGGTGGGCTCAGGGAAACCCAGGGAATCAGTGAGGAACCTAGAAGTGGAATAATTTAAGACGACACTGAGGATGGGAACTTAGAGAGTGGGTAAAATGAAACAAAGAAACAAAAACCCAAATAGAAGATCAAGGTAATAAGACATCTTGCTTCTCAGGGGCACCTGGGTGTGTCAGTCGATTAACTGTCCATCTTCAGGTCAGGTCATGAGTTCATGGTTTGTGAGGTCAAGCCCCACATCAGGCTCTGCATAGACAGTCCAAAGCCTGGTTGGGATTCTCTCTCTCTCTCTCTCTCGCTCTCTGCCTCCCTCTCAATATAAACAAATAAACTTAAAAAATATATATATATACTTAATATATTTACATATGCATTTGACATATATTTTTTTTTCTCTTTACATTTCAGTTTTATTGGCTTATTTTCAGTTCCACTGATTCCTTTTTCTTGGCTACGTTACATCTACTTGAGATTATCAAACGCATTCTTTATTTCTGTTGCTGTACTTTTTATTCCTATCACTTCCTTCTGATTCTTAGAGTTTCCACCTCTCTGGTTATATTCCACACATGAGTTTGCATGTTGCTTACTGTTTCATTAGAACTTTCAACATATTATCCATAATTATTTCAAATTCTGTCTGCTCATTGCAGCATCTGTGTCATATCTGGGTCTGGCTCTGATGACTGCTTTGTCTCTTCAGACTGCATGTGTTTGTGTATATATGTGTGGGGGTGTGCACGTGCGTGTGCATGTGCGCACGAGAGAGACAGAGACAGAGACAGAGAGAGAAAGATAAATTCTTTTTCCTGCCTTTTGGCATGCCTTATAATTTCTAATGAAAGCCAGACATGTTGTATAGGATAATAAGAACCTAAGTAAATAAGCATCTTTATTATGAGAATATATATTAATCTGGCTGGAAGATGACCTGTGTTAATGCTGTTGTGGCTACTGGTTCCTGAGCTTCAAATTCCAATAGTGAGAGTCTTTGTTCCTCCCCTCTTGGCTTCAGGGCTTCCTTTTTTTCTGCTTCTTGGAGACAGTCTGTGTTGTATAGTTGTTTCTAGCTGCACTGTGCTGTTGTTATTATTGGAGGTTTGTTAGTGTGGTGGGAAGGTGTGGGGGAAGGGGTGTTCTCAAATTCTCTCTAAGTCCCCAACTTAGTGGACTAAGTCTCAGAATGTGACTTTCAGAAGTATTTTCTTCCTCTCCAGAACAGAACTTTATTTCTATCCTGCACCCCCACCCCCAGTCCCAGTCCCTTTACCGGCTAAAACATTCCCAATATATTTCCTTGAAACTCTCTCCTCTATTGACTGTGACTTCCATTATTGATTTTTCCCTTAGGTAAAACAGGAAGGCTGGGGGCAGCTGAAGTGGGGCCATGTTCTGTTCCTTCTGCCAGGATAAGGTTTCAGAATTGCCCTCTGTAGAAGTAACATCCTCCTGGAGATGAGGGCTTTGTTAGAGAGAAGAGTCTGAGAAGGTTTCATGACCAAAGCCATGTGGGAAGTTTACTTGGATCCTTTTGCTGAGCACCAGGTGGGGCTCCAGACATACTTGTCAAAGTATAGTAGCCGCTTGGACCACGGTCCCGGGAGCTTTTCACTCTCCCACTTGTCTGCATTTAGCCCCCAGCAATTTGTCCAAATTACCATTCATAACTTCCTCCCAGTTATGGCATTTGGGGCTTGCTCTGCCAGATAGCCCGATCTCAAGAATATCAGTTTCCAGTGTGTCCAGGGTTTTGTTGTGATTACAATGTTGAAACTAACTGCTTCCAACCTCTTCCCATATCTCAGCTAGAGCTAGAAATCTTTGTCTTGTTTTCATCTTACCATGTTTTCTATTTTTTCTTGGGTCAATTTTAGTCATCTACATATTTTCAAAAATTCTGTCCATTTCATTTAGATACGAAGAATTCTATGTGGTTTCACTGCACAGACTGCATGGTACTGCTTGCAATTTCCTATTCATTTTTACTTCATTTTTACTATTTTTCACTTACCCAGTACCTTTTCATATGTTCTTCTTAATCACCACTACAAGCCTGGAAAGTCAGGATTATAATAACCTCCAATTTTTAAATAGGAAACTGAAAATCAGAGAAGATATGGTTCAACTTTAAAACTACTCTCCTAACTGGTATTTTCAAACTGACATGAAATCAATTTAGTGAGAAGCAATCAACATTTTAGTGAGAGAATGGAATAGACACTGAGGCATCATTAAAAGGTTGGTTTCTGTTATGAGTTGGATTGTGACCCCCCCCAAGTGGTATGGGGACAACTTAATTGGGGGTATCCCCCATTAAGTCCATCAGAATACAATCGTATTTGGATTTAATGTCATTACAGAGGTAGTCAAATTAAAATGAAGTTATTAAGATGAGCCTTAATCTAACATAACTGGTATCCTTCTAAACGAAAAAACAGGGACACTGACACAGAAACAGATAAGCACAGAGGAAACACAATGAGAAGACACAGAGGGAAAGAGCACCATTCAACCCGACCGATGCATGTACAAGCCACAAATCCCCAGGAGCTGGGTGGAGGCAAGGCAGGAGGCAAGGCAGGACCTCCTGGACTCACCAGATAGAACACAGCCCAGGCCAACCTTGGTATCAGACCGTGGATCTCTAGAGCTGTGACACAATAAATTTCTATTACGTTAAGCCTTGCAATTTTTGGGACACCGTGGCAGCAGCCCTAGGAAACCAATACAATACTGTTTTGTGAAAGCCTCTGTGGAGTGTGTGTGGGTGTGGATGTGGGTGTGTATTTTGGGCCACAATGTAAATTTAATTCCTACCGTGAATTGTTCTCAAAAGAAGTCTGTAAAACAGCGTTCCATTAATGCAGGCAAATCGACTGCCATTGAAATCTAGCCCCGGTGATCCCCTTAAAAACAGGAGGCAGGCAAAATGTCATATTCTGGGAAAAGAGAAGAGAGGTGGAGTGTTACAGGGTGGGGGGAGGAGGGTGGTTCCTGAACAAAATGAGCTTTTCTGGAAAGGGGGGTGCAAAGAGAGGCACACTTAAGTGGACTAAGCTGGCGATCTGGTAATTTACAGTGTGAGACCGACCATGTGTCTCTTGTGAGAAAAAACAAAAAAGCTGGTTTTGGCAGGTATTTGGGGAAAAGGTTTTAGCCAATCCACTTTGCATAAGTAAGATGATTTAACCCAGCCCAAGCTTCAAAAGAAACGATGTGAGGCGTGTTAATGATACTGGGAACTCCATCCAGACAGGGAGAAAATCAGAGTAATGGAAAAGCAGACCTTAAGGGACCCATGCGCTGTTGACAGCAGACGGCAGAAGATTGCTTAATATTCGTACACAATTAAACTAATTCCCTTTAAGCTTCCTTCACATACCATATACAAGATCTCCCTATCCCTTAGAAATTAACTTTTAACATCTGGGCAAATGTATTGTTTAATGCCCAAATCCCAAAAATCCCAGTTAATTTTTTTTTTCTTTTTACAGGGACCAAACCAAAGAGCACTTTGTAAACAGGTTTAGCCTTGATATTGTAATGCATACTGGGGCACAAGTGGCACAAAATTCCTATAATATAGGATCATATCATATCATTAACTGAGAAAATCTGCATTATTATCCAATCTCATGTATTTGTAAATGTATGTAGCCAATAAATGTGTCAAAGGGGCAACAGAATGAAACCTGGAGCACCTGGGTGGGTGGCTTGGTTGGATAAGCTTTGGATTCTTGATTTCAGCTCAGGTCATGATCTCACAGTATGTGAGATAAAGCCCCACATCGGGCTCTGACAGTGTGAAACCTGCTTGGGATTCTCTTTCTCTGCCCCCTCCCCTCGCTCGTGCATGTGTGTGCATGCATGATCTCGCTCTCAAAATAAATACACTTAAAAAAAAGAGGGGTGTCTGGGTGGCTCAGTTGGATAAGTACAGGTCATCATCTCACAGTACATGAGTTTAAGCCCCATATAGGGCTCTCTGCTGTCAGTGCAGAGCCCTCCTCCTATCCTCTGTTCCCCCCTCTCTCTGCCCCCTACCCCCCTTCTCAAAAATAGAAACTTAAAAAAGAGAGAGAGAGAGAGAGAGAGAGAGAGAGAAACCAAATGACTTATTCTGTTATAAGAACAGGATGTTGAGATGAGATATGCCAGCATGATTTATTCATGGTGCAGCTTTTCCCATAGGGTCCCTGGCTGTTCATTCTGAGCTAGGAAAGGGAGCCAACTCCTGCCACACCCCAAAACTCAATTCTCACTGGCAACAAACCACTCCAGGCTCTGTCCCTACATGTGAACTGGATCTCCCCTTGCCAGGATGAATGAGAATAAGCAGACAGGCTCTTCAGCTCTGCCCTTCTCGCTCATATAAAACACCTGTCTAGGAGCTAGCAAGGTGGCAAAGCAGGTGGGGTGACAAGGGTGTAGATAAGTAAACAAAGCACTGGCACTCCAACACTATACGCAGTACCTCCAACGTCTCCACTTCCTCAGAAGTAGAGTGGATTTGTGATCATACTCATGTCACAGAGTTTTTGAGAATGAAATGGGATGGGAACTGTAAAATACCTGGCTCATGGATGTGCTCCGTTGCCCCTCAGATTTATTAGATGCACCTCAGATTTAAACCTACTCTTGTATGTTAGGGAAGCCATCACCCATTCCTTCTATAAACACTTACAGTGCCTCAAATGTACCAGGGACTGACTACGTGTTAGGCTGCGATGGCTGTCAGGGACGGGAGACAGGAATGGATATAAAGGTGAAAAAGCTAATCTCCTTGGGCTGTGCTCAACATCTAAAGGGAGAGACACCCAGGTGAGTATATACAACAGTGTGGTTGGTTAAATATTCCCCCTGAAGGAGAAACTAGGAGTCAAGAATGCCCAGAACCAGAGAAGGTGACATTGAATCTGTGTCATAAGGATGCGAAGTCAGGAGGAAAAAGAAGGCATTAAAAAAAAAAAAACGAGCATCTTTGTAGAATAGCCAAAAATATGGTAAAGCTGGAATCCAGGACTCCTAGCAACTATAAGTAAAAAGTAAAGCTAGTGTCAAAGGCCTGGGCCTACTTGTGTAGTCTTATTTTCTAAATACTAATGAGCATAAAGGTCCATGTATACAAGAGAACTGACAGTCAATCGGACGGGCTGCAATGCTTCAATGAATATTTACTGAGCACCCATGAGGTGACAGGTGGGACTCTAAGTGCTGGGAAACGTCAATATATCACACAGTTCAAGTGTCTCCTTAAACTCTAAGTCTTAGTTTTATAGAGACAAAAAAAAAGACTTTAGTAAAGGATTTTATATGTAGGGACATATGTAGGGAAATTATAGAGAAAAAGTATGTAGTACTATTGAAGATCTTTTTATTAATAGCATTAAACTAAGTACAAAACCTGTTATGTATACCACTCTTACCACATTTTAGAAAGGATTTTGGGTTAAGTCATGCATCCAGCAAACACTCAATACATACTATGTGCCAGGCAGCACCCTTCTGGCCAATGAGGGTGCTAGAAAAACAAAACACAACATCCACGCCCTGATGAGAGCTAAATTCTAGAGATATATTTATTGTGCTTTAATTTCAAAAACTGGGGAGAAGTAGAAAAGTACTAAAAGCTTTTTACTCCTTCTAAAGATTCTAATAGCCTTTATCAATATAGGTAGGTACAAATACTCTATGGCATATATATTAAAGAAAAAACCTTAAAAAATCTTCTTTTTTATTAATTGCAGATCACCCAAGAGACTCTAGAAAGATTGCCAACTGAATCTGAATAAAAAAGTTTTCTGCTTTCATTCCTTCTCCATGTAGATCATGCAATAAAAGCTTAACTTTTTATAATCTGTTGGTGACTTACCCTACTATAATGCCTCCTAAATGAATCTTATTTGTCAATGTTATTCTTCCAATGCATGTCTTACTGGGTACTTCCTCAGCCCAATGCTGTACAAGTACCTAAGAGCAGAAAGGAAGAAAATACGTAGCACATACCTTAACAGGCTTATCACTTTTTTAGGAGGAAGATGGGGTAGAAAGTAAGACATATACATCTTAAACAACTAGAAAGCAACCAACAGCAATTCCTGAAATACTGCAAGATAACAAGTCAGTAGCATATAAAACTCATGTGCAGGTGCCCATAGAAAGTAGAATCCTCCCCCAACCGGAAGCAAAGAAACTCTCTTCTGCCACTGCTTCTACGTGAAGTCCTTCAATGTTATTCTGCTTTAGTGACACTTCTCACTACAACAAGCCAGTAGATCAGTCCTTGGAAAAATGCTCCACTCTTTGTCATTAATTAATCTGTAAATTACACTATCAATTATTGTGGAGCCGAAGTAAATTCAACATTATTTTTAATACCTATTATTTCTGAAACCAAAATTGCAATGCATCCCCTCCCCTCCCCTCTGTTATCAAAGCCAAGCAAAGCACAAGCTGTGCTTATCCCGACTGGGAGACTGGGATGTCGGTCATTGATCTATGATGCCTCGCCCCTGAAAGACTTGGGGACGTGGGTGTTACTGCTGATGAGAACATATGGTTTGGGTGGATTGGCAGGCAAAACCTGGCAGAAGAGTCTCAAAGCATCAGCAGATGCTGCCATAGCACAGACATCCAAATGGTGGCATAATTGCCGCTGCTGCTTTGATGCCACATGTTTCACTGTGATGACAGCGAGGCCTTTCCCTGAGAGGCTGGTGGCAAAACAGAACCCCTTGCCGGTCCCCACAGACAAACCTATGAGCATAAACGCACACAACACATGACACATGCACACACCAAATCAGATGAGGTCTGCCTTGCATAGGGTTCTTCCATCTGTCTCTAATGGTATAAGCCCAGCTAGAAAGGAAGTAGCAAATGCATAAGTAATTTGTTCTTCACTGGCATAATTCGGATATTTAGGTTCCATTCAGGTAACAGGAAGTCACCACCAGACTCCCACCGAACTCACAGCCAAAGAAAAGATGGCCCATTAGCAACTGAGGAATGGGATCAGAGCCCCCGGTATCTCCCTGGCCACCTCTGGTACTGCCAGGTCCTGAAAGCTCCTGTCACAGATTGCTCAGATTCATCTTCATCAGACTCATTCAGTTGGTCAACAAATATTTATTGATCAGCCTCTATGGGATTGGAGGGAGGGACTTCAAGAGTCACAATCTCAAATTAGCTGTGGCGCATTCTCCTTCAATATGTGCCAAATCACTTTCAGTCATCCATGCCACCTTTACTGAGCAGGGATGATCTGGCACTACACTGAGCCTGGAAACACAATACCAAACAAGAGAGATGCGGTCCATGACTCTAGTAAAGCAGCTAGCCAGATAAGCTGGCCAACACAACACGGTGTGCATCATGCTACAATAAGGGATAGGCTGGTGTAAAGACTGTGTGTGTGGCAAGGGGTGGCAAGGCAGAATACTGAGTCCCAAAGATAAATAGTGATCACCCAGGTGACTAGGGAGAAACACAGTGGAGGCAGGGAGAACAGCCTTAGAATCAGCTAGAAATTTGTTCTTAAATGAGAAAATAATAATACTTAATAAGAAAATGTGAGTAAAGAACTTAGGACTCAATATGTCATAGTCTTCATTGTCATTACTATAGTTATTATTAATAACAGCAAGCATAGCAACATGTGCAGATGCTTAGAGGTGAAAAAAATACATGGAACATTCTGGAAAATTAACATGGCTTAATTTGACTGGAATATAGTGTGTGGGTTGGGAGGAAGGACAAGATAAGAGAAAGTAGAAGGGAGGAGAGATAAGAGTAGGATTATCTGATACAGGGCTAGTATCCAAAATCTACAAGGAACTCACCAAACTCCACACCCACAAAACAAATAACCCAGTGAAGAAATGGGCAGAAGACATAAACAGACACTTCTCCAAAGAGGACATCCAGATGGCCTACAGGCACATGAAACAATGCTCAACATCACTCATCATCAGGGAAACACAAATCAAAACCATGCTGAGATACCACCTCACGCCAGTCAGAGTGGCTAAAATGAACAAATCAAGAGACTACAGATGCTGGCGAGGGTGTGGAGAGACAGGCACCCTCCTACACTGTTGGTGGGAATGTAAACTGGTACAGCTGCTCTGGAAAACAGTGTGGAGGTTCCTCCAAAAACTATCAATAGAACTCCCTTATGACCCAGCAATAGCACTGCTAGGGATTTACCCTAGGGATACAGAAGTGCTGATATATAGGAGCACATGTACTCCAATGTTCATAGCAGCACTGTCAATAATAGCCAAAACATGGAAAGAGCCAAAACATGTCCATCACCTGATGAGTGGATCAAGAAAATGTGGTGTATATATATATATACAATGGAGTATTACATGGCAATGAGAAAGAATGACATATGGCCATTTGTAGCAAAGTGGATGGACCTCAAGGGTGTCATGCAAAGCGAAATAAGTCAGGCAGAGAAGGACAGATACCATATGTTTGCACTCATAGGTCTAACAGGAGACCAGGAGAAACCTAATGGAGGACCAGGGAGGAGGGGAAAAGGGAAAGAGAGTTGGGGAGAGAGAGGGACGCAAAACTTGAAAGACTACTGAATACTGAAAATGAACTGAGGGCTGAAGGGGGTGGGGGGAAAAGAGGTGGTGGTGATGGAGGAGGGCACTTGTGGGGAAGAGCACTGGGCGTTGTATGGAAACCAATTTGACAATAAACTAAAAAAAAAAGAGTAGGATTATCTGATGGTAGAAGTCTGAGTTACTTCCAACTTGAATATGATGCTGAATGCCAATCGAATGGACACAATTGGACATTCCAAGCAAGCACCCCCATTCCACTGGAAAGCAATATTTCCACTGGAAGGTTCTGTGTGCTGTGTACCCCTCATCTATGAAGAGTACTAGCACACTTGTCCTGCCGATCGCAAAGCCTGTTGATGTTAACAGGTCCCATTACTCCCTCTGAGGTACTAAGGAAAATTCCAGCAAGGACAGGTACAAGTGGAAGGAAATGCAGTCACTGTCATGCTAATTTAGATAAATCTCCAAGATGGAGTGAACAAATGATCTAAAAGCACAAAACTGCCGAGCTGTCTGTTTTGAATGTCAAACATTTGCATAGCCCACATTTGTCATTAACTGAACAGAAAGTAGACAAATTAATGAGCTGACAGAATACAGATCTAAACCACATATAAATAATAAGAACTTATAGTTAAGCATACAAATTGTCCTCCATTGTAACTACGTTACTCTGAAGAAATGAAAAGAGAAATTAACACACTCCGTTTTTTTTTACAAAGCATAGACCCAGAAACTAAGATATCGAGATAAAGAACTGTATGTCCACAGCCTTGGGTCCAAAGCTTATGGGCAACTGACAAGATTTCACTTTTCAGTCAAAACTGAAATGAGGAGAATGAGGGGCCACACCACCTGGGAACAAGCAGGCTGGAACAACTTCCGGGGGATGGCGGTGTTGGCAAATTACATTCATTGGCAAGGCTGCTGGAACACACTGGGATTGTCAGCAGTCTGTCCCCTTGGGAGAGAGTCTGGAGTCTGACTACTTGTGAGTCACGCGTTACCAAGGGTGGTGGAGGCGTAGAGGGATGCTTGGTATAAATGAAAAGGCACAAGATTTTGTCTCACATAGTCAAACCAGAATTCAAATCTCCTGGGTTCTAGCTCTTCCTAGAAATGCAGTCTAGACCAGTTACTTAGCCTCTGGAATTGTCTGAATATTAAGTGAGTCATAGGTCTGGGTAAAATGCTTCATAAAGGATGTCATTAGGCCATTATCAACAAATGAACAAAACTTAGCCTCCAAGGCCCCCCAGTGCCCAGAAACTAAAATCTAAACCCTAACCTCACATTTAAGACCCCCTATGCCAGATTCTAGCCTCAATCTAGAACTACAGGATATAAATACTTCCATAGCACTAATCATGCTATGCCTTTGGTCCCTCTGTTCCACCTCCTCAAAAGCCCCCCTTCCCCGTTTAGTCCCTCTGCTCCTATCCATCCCTCAAAGTCCTGCTTTGGTCCATTTTCTACCAGAAGCCATCTTAGAATATGCTGCACTTCTCCTTTTGAAATATAATCAGTGCTAAACAGGTAGGAACTATGTGTCCCTTGTGAGGTTTTAAGTACCCTGGGTCTTGAAAAGGGCAATGTCCAAATGGGTGGTTCAAATCAAGGCTCAGGGGAATCTCAGGAGCTAGGGAAGGAATATTGATTCTAGGGGATGACTCAGAAGCAACATGCATTCAAGCCATTAGTGAAGGCCCAAGAAGCAGTAGTGAGCAGCCCCCATAGCTCCTTGGCACACATGACACATGCACGCATTTCAAAGGTGAAAGAGAGTACACTTGGGCTTGGCTCCCAGAGATGGCTATGGCTGGTGCTTGGTACACTCTCCACACTTAGCTCTTCTTTCTTTGAGGGTCCAGCCCCATCACTGCAGACTCCAGACCCCTCCTCCATGCTCAAGGCCTGGCTCACTCTCCTCCTCTAGCTCAAGGAGCCTCAGCGAGTCTTGGAAGGACTGAGGGAGGGGAAAAGCCCCTAAACCTCCATCCAGCCCCTTTCCAATCTATTTTTGTGGCAGAAACTCCGGGGCCAGCTTTTTCAGAGACCTTCATTTTTTATTCTCAGGAGCCTTTTCTTCCCCCAACAAAACTTAGCTCTTAAGATCAAAAACTTTTCTTTTAAAACTGTCATTTTTTGATGTGAACTTCAAAAGCCTATTTTGGAAATAAAAAAATAGCTTTTTTCCTCTTTGCTTTCTTTGCTTTTCTATGGACATGCCTCCTGCTTCCTCTGCTCCCTGCCTAGAATGCCCTTAATTCTCCACATGGCAATGTGAAGACCACCAGCTGGTCAGAAAGACCATACATTAGACAGAGAGAAAAAGAAAAACTCCAAAGTTTAATATCTCAGGGTGTTACACTGCTGTAATTCCAGAGGATTTAAGAGACTAGCACTGGGAATAAACAGTCCTGACATTTACTCTGACGCTTACTAATGTGTGATCATTGGCATTTAACATCTCTGTGCTGATTTCATCATCAGGAAAAGGGAGAAGTAATAGTAGTCACTTCTAACTGCTACTGTGTGGATTAAATTATTATAAAGTGCTTTGCCAATACTGTCACATTCATAAAACTCACTAAATACTTGTTTTTATTACCTACCATGCATTTGACACTTTAGCATGTTCTGACTTCTAATACCAGGAATCTTTATTATTTAAATCTATATTTATTTCACTTTCCCTGTATGTAAACCTTCTCTCCCAAGCTAGACTTTTGGGTCCACTCTTTTCTAACTTATGAAACAAGAAAGGAATAACTTGCTTTGTGAGGTTGTGAGCATTCAAAGGGGTGGCATAATTTCAGTCCAATTTCAGGCTAGGGAACAGTAGCTAGCCACTACTGTTATATCCCTTATGGCAAAAACCAAGAGCCTAAAGAACACATCTATGATTTCGGATCCATGCAAGGAAAGCGGCAGAAAAAGAGATACTGTTGGTACCCCCACTGATAACCTAGTGACCTAGCCATCTAAGAATTCTTTGGATGACTTCCCGCTACATCTCTGGGTCTGAGGGCTTTTTCTGGAACTAATTAAGCCACAGTGCCACCTTCCAGCAGATTCAATGTGCTAGGCAATTAATATCCCCCATGCCCCAGCAGCCCCCATCTAATGACTCAATGAACATGGCACCTCAAGACCTCTCCCTCACCCCTTGAACAGAATAATTCTGAAATGTGTTTTATGCCATTTCCCAGAGTTTCCCTTCAGAATCAGCACTAGTTGTTCACTGTGGTCAATGGCTAGTAATGTCCTTTACTGGCTGCCTTCCTTTCTTAAATTCTTCTTCCCTCCCCAAACCAGCACTCTTCACTCCCCTCAAATAACCTCACTGATTTCAGATTCTGGGAAACCCAAGCTAAGATAGTATGGGCTCCTATGTGCACTGGCCCTTTCTTTGTTCATGGAGCTTCCACAGGACAGGCCCACACCTCTCTCTGACTATGATGATGCCAGTAAATGGGGCAGGTCAGTGAAAAGAGCCTAAGAGTTAAAGCCAGATCTGGATTTGGTCTTGGCTTATACTTAACTAGCTGTATGACCCTGTGCTATGGACTGACTGTCCTCTCAAAATTCATATGCGGATACCCTAATCCCCAGTGGGACGGTATCTGGAGATGGGACTTCGGGAGATAATTAGGTCAAGAGGGTGGAGCCCCATGGGAAGAGATGCTAGGAGAATAAGAGACAGGAGAAAGCTTGCTTCCTCTCTATCACCCTTCCTCACCCTGCCATGTGAGCACATACAGAGAAGACAAACCAGAAAGAGGGCTCACACCAGAACCTGATCATACTGACACCCTGATCTCAGATTTCCAGCTTCCAGAACGGTGAGAAAATAAATTTCTGTTGTCTAAGTCACCCAGTCTACGTTATTCTGATATGAGAGACAAACTAAGACACTCTGGGAAAAGTTCCCAATGCTCTGATTTTTAATTTTCTTATCTATAAAAGTGGGACTAATATAAACATCTTTGCCAATGACAGAATAAGAAGAAAAATTTCATATGTTACTATGTACTTGCTGGGCATGTCAAGGAACAGAAAATTGAACAGATAGGAATCTTGCTCCAGGATAGTGGGGGAGAAAAGATGCCTAACTGAAAAATATAATACAAAGCCAAAGCAGAAATGCATTTGAAGAAGCACAGATAAAACACAAAGTCCAGTTCAGGGAAAGGGACATGACCTTCAACAAGTTCACCATCTGGCTCAAACAAGGTAAAGGAGCACATAGACTACCCAAAGAGCATTCCTGCTGATTTCTTAGCACTTTACAGGCAGTTATGCTCTGAACCCCCAAACTATCCTGGATATACTTCTGTTACACTACATGTTTGTTGCTTTGCATGTATTTGTTTGGAAACCCACCTTCCGCAGGAAAGTAAGTCTTCTTCAGCCTATTAATCCTTCCAGTCCTTCCAAAATTCCTAGGCCCTCTTATTTCACATACGCAACCTCTTATCCCCCAAGCAGGAAACTTCCCAGAATAGCTGGTACATAAAAATAAGTCCTAAATAAATGCTGTCTTGAAACATGAACTCAATTCTCTACCCTGCCATATCTGAAATCTGTAACTTCATGATAGGTAAGAACTGAGTTATAGTCCCGTTTTCATTTTTCTGAATTTTGCTTACCCACCCTTTCTCTTCCAGGAAATATCTTGAATGGGGGCACTAAGCACTCTAGAACAAATGGGCAGCAAGTATTACCTTCCACCCACCCACTGAGGGTCAGGACATCGGCAGGCATCTCCCCAGAAGAGTGTATTAAAATGACCTGACCCAGTGCTGGGGTTTAAGGACAGCACCAGATCCAGCAGCTACAAGGTGAGAGCACAGTTTACTCTCTCTCTCAGAACTGGCATTTCCTTTACTTAAAAAAAAAAAAAAAAAAAACAGATAAATAATTGTGACACATCCACAAAACCATGCTGAAATCATAAAAATTTCATTACCTTATCAGCTTGGAGCCAAAGCATCAAAAACTATAGTCAGTGCTCATCTATTTCTCTCTGCTTCTAAAAGCTGCCTCGAATAGTCTGGCAAAAAGCCCAAAAATGAAAATTAGTTGTTCAGATTAATTCCCTTCACCAGAGAAGATCTTTGTACAGTATTTAAAACAAGGACGGCATACCATGGTTCTTTATTGACAGGGCAATTACTCTAAGAAGACAGAACTTAATGTAAGCTGGTAACTCCCGAAGCTACTTAATGAGGAAAAATCAAGAGATAATATATTGATCCAACTAAAAGGAGATCATCTGCATGAAGAAATCCGTGCTCTCTAGCACTGCCTCTACACTAGTCACTCCTCTAACGCTGTTCCTGTTTAGAAGCTCCCTCCGGTACCTCAGAGGCTTGTCACAATCCACGAGTACATTATCTTCCCACCTTAGCCTTGACCTTTCTCCTCCATTTTTAATCTAAATAAAAAGTCTCACCATCCCATGCCCATCAGGACACGCCCAAGGTTGAGAACCGTTAGCAGTTTCTTTTTAATCGCCCCTCCCCGCCCCTCCCCCACCCTAACACACACACACACACACACACACACACACACACACACACACACACCACACACATCCTTTGGCTGTGTCCTACCTCACAATCAGTTCCTTCACCCCACCCTTACTCCAGCCCCTTCTTTCTGGATTTCCTACTAGTCTTCCTGACTCCACTCCATCCCCCTACTCCACACATACATGGTTTTTGGCTAGTTTTCTCATCATGTCACACTCTGCTTAACAATCATTCAACGGCTACCAATCCCAGTCAGCATTAAATGTGAAGACCCATACCCCTTCTCATTTTAAAAGTCTGTTCATACTGAATTTAAGGATGCAAACTCATCTTCCAAACTTTCTCTGCTCAATCTTTGCAAATGCTAATCTTCCGTCCTTGGTTTAGAATGAGCCCAGTCTAGCATGTGAAGCTAACACCTGGTCCCTTATTCTCCCTTATTCGGACTTGGCTCCAACATGAACTTCTGGGGTGGGGGAGGGACAAATGCTCTGATACCCCTAACTCCAACACACACACACACACACACACACACACACACACATGCATGTGAGCGTGCGTGCACACATACACACACACAAGTTCCCACACCCAGGGCACTGATGGCTCACAGCACATTATAAATCCCCTTTGAGTTTTGCTATCAAGACTGTGTCCTCTTCTTGCCAGTGGTTTTGGATCTGCTGAATCTGACATAGTTCCTGCCACTCCATAAGCACTGAGGAAATGCTTGGAGAAAAAATGGAAAGGTTAAATGAATAACACCATAGCATATTTTCCACTCTGCGATGGAATGATCTGGTTCCAGATCTGGTTCCTGTCAGGACGTAATGGAAACAGTTTAATCCAATGAACACAACAAAGAAACTTCCCAAAAGGAACAGTTCCCTGAAAGCTCTCCTCTCAAACTGGATACCAACTGGCTCACTATTTATTGTTTCATAAATCTTCTCTTTCTTCTCTCTCAAGTTTAAACTACCGAAGGCCAGTGACTGACATCCATTCACTCTACAAACATCTAATGAATACCAATAATGTGCCAGTCAATAATAGTAACTAATACTTACATGGTACTTTGCATGCACTGGGCTAAACAAGCTGCATTATGTTTTCAGTGTTGCTGGAGGCAATTGACTAGGGACCAGATACATAAACAACCACGCACAGCATGGGAAATACCCTACCTAAGCATTCATTCTGTGTCTTTTCCAACATGTATTCAGCGTTCACTGGGTTCAAAGTCTTTCAAGTGTATCAAGGCATTGTCTAGAGGAAGGCATCCCTATTTTATCAAAGAATAAACTGAGCTACAGAGGCATCAATTAGTTTTCCCAAGTCCCACAGCTGAGCAGCAGCAGAGGTGGGATTTCAATCCAAGTAGCTGGTCTCAGAGCCTCCTTCCCCCACCTTTTAAAAGTTTTTATTTAAACTCCAGTTAGTTTATTTAAACTCCAGTTAGTACAGTGTGGTGTTAGTTACAGATGTATAATACAGTAACTCAACACTTCCATGTAACACCCAGTGTGGAACCCCTTCTTTAACCACTGAAGAAAACCATCTTCTTGCTCATTACCTCAGAATAACAAGAATGTTTATCTCTGAACAGTAGCAGTAAGAATGCATTTTCTTTTCTCACTTTCTAATTTTCTTATTTTTCTTTTCATTTTTTATGCTTTCTAGTTTTTCCACATTTAGTATGCAATCCTGAACTTAATTTATAACAACAAAAAAATCTGGCTGATCACGCAGTGAAAACAGTTGCTACATTATAGAGAAAATGTACAGAGAGACAATAAACTGCTAATGTGATGAGCTGTCTAAAATCAGCAGGAGTCCACTTCCAGACCCTCCACCAAGGGACACTGGGGACACAAGCCCACTCCCCATGCTGCCAGCTATCCCAGCTCTAGCCACAGCCAATAAAGATGCTACCATCATTTAAATGCTCACAAGATCCCTCATGAATTTAGAAGGAAACGTGATTGAGAATAAACAGGAAGACCTGGTGGTAGGTGCTGCTTTCTTAGGAGGAAACTACAACATGATTTCTGAGTGAGAACATTCAGGTTCAAGGTCTGCTCTCAGCACTCGGAGGGAGTGCTCGGTGCACCCCCAGGCTGTGCTGTGCAGCCTGGAGCTGGCAGTTCCTCTCTCTGCTCTGTCTTCTGGGTGTCTGTAGAAATCTGGGTCACTCAATCACATGGCTGACCCACATTTACGGAAACCCAACCATCCCATCCTATTAGAGACATAGCAGCTCCATGGAAGCAAGCTTTATGAATAACTAAATTTACAGACAAGTCCGTTTTAATTAGCTAGAGAAGAAGACCCTCTCCCCAAACCACACCTTCCTCCAGACAAAACCAATGCTGGTTTTTCTACATTAGCACATCCATAAACAGTTACCGGTGTCTTCCAATGTGCTGATTAATTCCGCTTTAAATTCCTTTTGAATATCATTAATTTGCTTTCCCCACTTTTTAAATCTATACATCAGAAGGGCAATGCTTTTGAACTCTTAATTTTCGAGGGATGATGGCAGGGGCTGATCTCCCCGATGCCTCCAAGTCCAGCTTTTGCTGTGCTTAAATTCAGCTTCCTTCAGATTTTCACAATGAATCACCACATCAAGGGGTCAGGGCTCCAGGAGGAATAGCTTAAACCAGTCGGTGAGTCAAAGTTCTTTTCTGCGATTTCACAGTCAAAATTCAGAGATACGCAGATTCCTACTACCCCCTTTCCCTTTTCCAGGAATAAACTCTTTCAGAAATATAATTTTGTCATTCAAACGAGCTACAGGATTTCCCTTTCTCTTTCAGGCAGCAACTCTCTACCTGTTTCCTCCCTGCTGCACAAGAGAGGCAGATAAAGTATCAGAGCACTTAGCAATAACGGAAGGAGGGAGCATTCAGGTAAGAAAGTGAGATGGGACCACCTGGGTGGCTCAGACCATTAAGCCTCTGACTTCAGCTCTGGTGATGACCTCGTGGTTCTCCAGTTCCAGTCCCACACCAGGCTCTCCACTGTCAGCATGGAGCCCGCTTTGGATCCTCTGTCCCCCTCTCCCCTTCGCCCCTCCACAATTGTGCTTGCTCACGTGCACTCTCTCTCTCTTAAAAATAAATAATACAACGACAACAAAAACAGAAAGTCAGGGATGACCAGTTTTAAGCATTCTGAGATTTTTACTGGAATATGCTCATCTCTGTACCCTTCCCCAGAATAACCCCTGCAGGGTTAAAGATGCCCATCCCCCACTTCCCAGGTTAAAGATGCCCACCCCCCACTTCCAGTCACATAAAGAGGGAGGCCGGCACTAATAACTTGTCACACTTATGTCTGCACATGTTCCTGTGGGGAGGGGAAACCTCTCCGTAAAATGCATGTGTGTTTCTTTGTCAGGCTGCAGTGACTCCTGGGAAGTAACTGATAAACTGAATGTTCCAGGGAAAATACCCAAAACAAAGTTCTGGTTCAAATTTGTATCTTTGGATCAAACAAACAAGGGATAACTGACCAAATTAATCTTCTTTTTCTTTTCCTGTTTAAATATATTATTTTTCCATCTCTTTTCTTCTTTCCTTTAAAAAAAAATGTGTCTGCTGAACTAGTTGGGTGGGGAAAATTCTGTAGATCTAGCATAGTTGGCTGTCAGCAAGGCATCTGACAAAATCTCTCATGAGATCCCAGAGGACAAGACAGGGAAAATGTGGGCTGAATGACAAGCTGGGAAAAGGGGGGTTAAAACTGATTGAATTTCAGTACACACAAGGCAATGTCAACCTGGAGAGAAGTCTCCAGTGGCTTGCCTCAGGGCTCTGAATTTGGTCTTGTATCTGTCAACATTTTTCCTAATGACTGGGATTAGGTCACAGACATCTCACCAAATTTTCACATGACTCAAAACTGGGAGGGACAATAAATATGCTGGATGACAAAGCAAGGCCCCAAATGACTTCAATAGGATAGGATGGTGTTTCCCAATGTGTGATGTGCACTTCCCCTGTAACAGGATCATCTGACTTAAAGTAAGTCATCTGGCTTACAGTGCAAGTGCTTGGCCCCCCAACCCGCCACTGCTGACTCATGGAAGACCATTCTAAGAAACACTGAACCAGTGCAGTCATTTGAAATAGTAGATCCTGACCTGTGATCTAGGGTGTCCATGAACACCTTTCTGGATACATACAAAAAAAAGGTCATCAAACTATGGCTATCTTGAGATTAGCAAAACCTGAAGAAGAAAAAAAAAAACCCTCCAGAAAGTAGTTTGTTGTTGTTGTTGTTTCAAAAAGGAAAACACCAAGTTGGAGGCAGATAGACTTGGTGGCAATTCTGTCAGTGGTGGCAAAAAATTAGAACCAATGACACTAGGGCGGAATGGAGGAACTTGGCAGTTAAACTCTTCCGGGTCCCGGTTGTGAGGCAGGAGCTCATACTGGTCTTCCCCACTCAAAACGAAAGATGCCCTTCTGGGAAAGAGCGCCTGAAAAGGTGCTTTATCACTTTATCACTTTAATAACAACCAGACTGACCAAATGAAAACTGAAGAAAATACTGCTTCTTCTGAAAAATGACACTCAAGTTGACACCCCTCCCCATGAAGAATTTCAGTCATTTTTATGTTTTAAATCCCAGCTCTGAAATCCCCTTGTAAGGGCCAGGCAAGACTCTTGCAACTTTCAAACTTGTGGAAATTAAAAATACGTGGGAAGCCACCTCTTTTTACTCTTAAAAACTGGAAGTTGATATTAAAATCTGGAATCAAAGGGAAACCTAGCTCCTGCTGCTTAACATGAGGCATTTGGGGGGAGTCTGCTTTCTCCTAACATATTTTGCAATTGATTCGAGACAAAGAGTTCAACTTTCTCCTTGATATTCTGGCATTTTATGAGATCCGGCCATCCGAATGTAACCAGTACTACAATGAAGAAGCAACAAAAACTCAAAAAGCAAAACTTCTGCTGAAAGGACACAAACTCCAATGTTTTGAGAAAAAAATGGCATTTCATGTTTCCTTCCTTCCCTTTTTAATAACTCGTACCTTCACCTTCCCATAATGAATATTTGATGCTTCAAAAATATTTCCCTTAAAGAAAAAAAAAATGGGACAGGGTACTTCAAATGGGAGATCAATCCATCAATTTCCCAGACTGTCACTAGGATTCACCAAAGAAAATTTACAATTTTAAAATGAAAGAATAGTTCATCAATTAATTATCTTTCAGCTAGCTGCCTATCTGCTTGAACAAAAATATATGGGTTTACTTGTTTAAAAGTCAGATCAAAGGTGCTTTAGAAAATTAACATCTTTCTTTTATTACTAAAGGGAAGATAAATCAAGATGAGGTTTTATTCTTCAAACTCACTTCCTCGATTTATGGTAACATAAAAGAAATCCCAGTCCCTAAGATCCCACCTTCTCTTTTAACACTGAGGTAATTGAATCATGTTGTATCCTGTTCTTTAATATGGCTACACTCTATGCTTATAAAAAGTGAAAACAGAAGATAGAAAATACACCAGTGGTCGCCAGGTGCTGGAGAAAGTGGGGAATAGGAGGTTTGGAACTAGACTGAGGCGGCAGTTGTCCAATATTATAAATGTACTAAATGCCAATGAACTGAGAACATTAAAATGGTTAATTTTAGGGGTACCTGGGTGACTCATTTGGTTGGGTATTCGACTCTTGATTTAGGCTCACGTCACAATCTCGTGGTTCGTGGCTTCAAGCCCCACACTGGGCTCTGCGCTGGCAGTGCGGCACCTGCTTGGGATTCTCTCCTTCTCTCTCCCTTTTACTCTGCCACTCCCCATGCACCTGCCCTCTGCCCTTCATTCTCTCTCAAAATAAATAGATAAAATTAAGAATGGTTCATTTTATGTTAGGTTCTAAACAAAACAGAAACATACTCGAAAGCCGGAAAATCCCAAGGTTGCCCTAAGGACAATATCCCATCAGCAGCTCACTGACAGTGAGAAGTCAGCTAGGAAACAAGGGCATGCAGTGGGAGTCTGTTTTATACCATCCACTTGTGAAAATGTGACTCTGTATCTTTTATAACCTACAGAAGAATTCTAACTACTAAACCAAAGACCGAAGCACCACCAAGAGGATCTCAAGAAAAGAAGAAAAGAAGCAGCTGTGTAAACTACAGTTGACAGATCAAGCAGATAGCTGAGTTTAGCCTAAAGAGGATGACGGGCATACAGAACCGATTAAGGACCACAAAATGCTGAAGGCCACAGAGCAAGTGGAAATGTTCATGTACCAGCTCCAAACTGTTTGCTCCAGGCATTAGTGAGATGCACTGTAAATATCAAAAGTTAACCACAAATGGGGATTTTGAAGGTAAGACAGTTTTATGTGACAGGTGCACTGACTTTTGCTTTTAAATTTAATGTTTTCTACACAGAATCTCTTTTATAAAATTTAACACAAATTATCTTGAGAACAGAACCTCACCATGTAGTCAGCTTCCTTAAACATACAAACCTACACACACACACACACAATCTGATTACATGATGGCATACAACCCAACAACATTACCAAACAATAGCATTATCCATCTTGTCCCTCGCAGTTAATTCCTTTAAATGTTTTTCCAGTTAATGACCTAGCCAGTCTCTTCAAGCTGGCCTTCAACCCCACCTACCCTCACAGCCCCACTCCAGGACATCAATTTTCCAAAACCTAGTCTGATTCTTGTTGAGCTTCTTCCTCATGTGAATCGAATGAAGATGCCTATATGCTTCTACGCCAAAGACCCTGCTCTAGTCATTCTAGCAATTCTGGAATGGTAGCAAACATAAAAGTCAAACCTCAATGAAAAAAGCTTGATTTTTTTCGCTAGTATTTAGGATATTTTTGATCACATCTGTGAAGATTCTGACCCTGAATACAGACAGATGTGGACACCAAAGCCAACTGACCTGCACATCTCTCTCTTATTTATCCTTAAAAGTCTCCCAGCTATCAGAAAATGAACAGTCCTAACGCAAAGTTTCAGGGTTTTTTCCCTCAAATACAGTCCAGTGAAGTGATTTTGACAAAGGCAAAGACAGAATAATCCCCCTTGATCTGGATTACTACCAAATAGTCTTCGAACTGCCTGATGGGTACAAAAGAGATGATTTCTTATTCATGGGGACCGTGTTCCTGGCCCCATCCAACCGGGTAACTCCACCAGAAGTGAAGTGTGCTACCTGCCAGAAGAAAAAATGAAACCATGGCTTGGTAAATACAGAAATGCTGCATAACTGAATACTTCTATATTTAAATTTATGAGTGTCTGGCAGTATCAGAGCAGGCGCTACTGAGCGAGCATCCATAATGCCCAATACATTCCTTCCATGTGGAAGTTTGATAAATATATAAGAAATAGGAACACTGTGCTCTGTGCTGTATACAAAATAACTCATTTAGTATAAATTATCTAGTTGTGCCATCAGCTAAACACTATCCTTTTTCAAGAAGAAAGGCAGAATATTTCTTAGTGAATGAGAAGACTGAATGAAAAAGAAGATGGAATTAAAAAAAAATTTTTTTGAACGTTTATTTTTGAGACAGAGACGGAATATGAGCAGGGTGGGGCAGATAGAGAGGGAGACAGAGAATTCAAAGCAGGCTCCTGGCTCTGAGCCACCAGCACAGAGCCCAACACGGGGCTTGAACTCAACTGTGAGATTATAACCTGAGCCGAGGTCGGATACTCAACCAACTGAGCCACCCAGGCACCCCGAGAAGATAGAATATTCTTTTAAAAAGTCAGAAAAGCATTGCCTACAGAGGAGAGGGGTGGAAAATCCAAAGACCTAACTTGGAAAAACACCAAAGTACTTTTGCAAAGAAATACCAAAAGAGGTCAATGCATATAAAACAGAATCTGAAGGACTTGAAGATGAATATATTCACAAATTCTTTAAGAGAGTAGTGAAATTCGAGGCTCTTGGCATAGTCAAAAAAGCATGGAACATCTTATATGAAAACCTGTTGCCTGAAATGAACCCAAAGTTCCAAACAGGCTCTGGGAGGCAGCACCTGCTGAAGGGTGAGCTGCTTGGTGAGCAGAACTTACCAGTAACCAGATTATGGGGCCTGGTTGAAAGAAGAGAAGAAAGATAATAAGTATGTTGAGGACAAAGTCTTTCCGAAAATAGGAATACAAAGAATTAGCCTAAGAACTGGCCATTAAACACATTTTAAGAGAAGAACAAGCCAGGTGACCAGAAAGCACTGGAAATCTTGAGATCACCACATTTCTAAGAACGTGAGGGGCAGTTCTGAGGACACTTTGTTGGCTCCATTAGCACAGGAAGGAAGAAGCCATAAGTTACTTACTAGGGGCTCAATGAGATATACTGGAAATCACTGAAAGTCAAATACATTTTTTAAATGTAAGCTATGATCATTATTTTTGTCATTACCTTAAGTGGCTGGGAAAAAAATAAACCTCAAACTCCAGTATTTGACAGAAAGCTCCACATACATCATCTGTATCTCAATTTCCTTTGTCTACACATACATTATTCAAAGCTTTGAACCACAGAAGAACAAAGAAGGTAATGGAACAAATCCCCACATGCTCAGAGGTGAAGCTGATGCCTAGGAAACATGTCTCCATCTATCCAATCTTTGGAAAGGAATGAGACAGAGACAAAGAGTGACAGCTACATATACCCAGCCAGTCCTTCCTACTTTTCCTCCTTTCAAAACTACCTACTTGAAGGGCACCTAAATGGCTCCATCAGGTAAGTGTCTGACTCTTGATTCAGCTCAGGTCATGATTTCCTGGTTTCTTGAGTCCTAGCCCTGCATCAGGTTCTGTGCTGCCAGCGTGGAGCCTGCTTGGGATTCTGTCTCTCCATCTCTCTCTGTCCCTCCCTGACTCATGCTGTCTCTGTCTCTCTCAAAATAAATGAATAAACTTAAGAGAAAAAAAAAGACTTCTCTTCTTTACAGTAAAAAAAAAAAAAAAGCACCTATAGAGCAGTGGTCATATGTCAAGTTCTGACTGAGAAAGGCACAAGACACAATCATGCATATTTATTTAGAGAAATAAGTCCTGCCTTCAAGGAGCTTATGATCAAGAAGGAATAAGATAAGTGCATAGCTAGCCTTGAACAAAGGTAAAGTACTGCCAGTGTGTGAACAGCGGGACCTGCACACACACATCCCAGGCATGCTCAGCAACTCGAACAAAACCAGCTGACCTCACAGAGCTAGTTGGAAACAGCCAGCTAGATATTTTGGTAGCATGAAAATCAACTGGAAAAGTTCTACCATTTGCTCTCTGAGCAGCTGAACAGAGTCACTGCAGACAATATACAGAATACATAGTCTAAACAGGGTCTAAAATAACCAGACGACACTTTTTATTTCCCAGGTATAGGTGGAACGCAGCAGAATTTTAAAAAATTATCCTCTACCGACAAGGAAGTCTAACTACCAGCAATAACTCTTGCTCCTAGATGAATGCTCCTGAAAGAAAAATATTTTCAGACTTTAAAGACAAATTGCTCAAGGTGCCAGTCCTAAAACTTACACCTTCATAAAACAAGAGGCAGTATGACATTTTGGGAAGAGGAGGTATTTGGGAAAGTCAATAAATGCCCCCACCCCTGGTGCCTCAGTTTTCTCACTTATAAAATGGGGAGAGGGCAGATCACTCACAGGGTCCTGAAACAATAAAATAAGATGACACATGCAACAATTCTTTTAAAACCCTTCATCATTACACCATTGTGTGTTCTCTTAAAATTGCTGCTGCCCGGTCATAAACATCTGTTCCTGTACATGAGTTCTTGCTGGGTTTCATTCATTTCTTCATACGCATACAGTGCAGAAGCCATAGGTTTGGAATTTTGTAGCCTCAATATTCTTAAGCCTTTAGAGCTGCTTCCAATTGAAAGTCATCTTTTTAATGTCCACTGAAGGAAATTTACACTATATTTATGGCCTGGACATAATCATTACCTTCCAATAAAAATGACTCATTAAATAAAAAGCAATTTTCACCCATGAGCTCTTAGGATATATTTGCTTACTTATGGAAATCCAATAGCTTCTTGCTCCATAATTTTTGCATTTCTCAATACGATTATTTGGGGTTCGTATGTCTGTCTGAGAGTTGCCAAGTCAGAGCAACTCAGAAATGCTAAAAGACAGAAAACAGTAACAACAAACACTCAAGAAAACAAAAATGCACTCTGCTATCCATAATGAGAGATTTTAAGATCCATCTGAGTAAGAGAAGTCGTGATCTTCCTTCACAATCTGGTGAGAAGCCAAAACACAGCAAGGCTGGTATTTCCAACCTCTTTTTAAGAATCCCATGTGCTGACTAAGAAATATTCCCTTGCCATGGAGAGAAATCTTCTTAAGAGTGACAAGCCATCTACTCAAACCTAGTGACCAAACTCTGCATGTCATGTTAGCATCCGGGGTCCCCAGAATGACTGCCTGCTTGCCCCAAAGCCAACCCACATGCATGTTTCCCACATGGGTGGCTTTCCCAAGGCGGTGCTGTCTGCCTGAAAACAGAACTGCCTGGAACAGTATTAGACAAAGCAGACAATTTAATTTTATGAAAGGGCTGGAAATTTGACCTCACAGCTGGAGAAAGTGCATTGTTTTGATCAGAACAAAAGAAAGCAGAAGCCTCTCTCTCCCACCCACCCCGAGCTAAGCGGCCTGGCCAGCCAATCCCAGCAGAAAACTTTTAACACCCAGAGTGCACAAGCAGACGCTAGAGTAGTGCCATGGGGCATGGCTTTGCTCAACACGCCCCGCTAGGAGCCACAGGGAGACGGTTTGTGGTTGTTCATGGTTTTAATGGCTCCCTAATACTTTATAATGACAATGCTACTGTTTCTCATTTCAGTGTCTAATGTTTTAATGTTGGGTTTATTTATCTTACCCAAAACAACATAATAATTGCAGAGCAGAAAAACCACTTTGGGAAAAGAAGTGTTTGCATATGCTAATGATTTAATTTAAAGAGTTCTGTGACTAAAAACGGAGGATGTGTGATTTAAAAAAAAGTGTGCTTTCATCTTTGCTTCAAACGTTACATATGATGTTTTTAGGTCAATAAACAAGGGAATGTAAAATACTAAGCTGTAAAATACCATAAAGGAGGGTCATCTAAAAACCTCCTGTATATAAGGTGAACAAGTAGTCAACTCTGACATCAGCCATTCTAATAAGAAGTGATGTTTCTTAGCGCCAAGCCAGTAATCATACCTCTCAGTAATTAATATAGTTAATGATGACAACCAAAGGTATTAAACACATCTTCTGAACCATCAAGACAGCTCTGAGCAAAACTCCTGCTTACAAGTCCTGAGTTCAAGACATACAACATCAATCATCATCGAAACATTCCATGTGGTATCTCAGAGACATGAAAATATTTGTGATCTCATAGAAGGAGGATTGTTAATTGGAGGATCAGACAACAAACTGATTTATAGACATTATGCAACATTATAGTTTGTCTTCTGTGTAGACTCTTCAGAGTGAACTTGACATTTTAGATCGAATTCAATCATACAAGAAGCTCATGATTTGTGGATTTCTTTACCATATATATCCAGATCTGACCACCAAACCCATCCCTCCTTGCCTTCTAAAAATCTTTCATAATGTCCCTGGAACTCAAGGTTCCAGGAAACATTAGGCAAGTTTTCTGAAACTGTCTATGAATTGGATTTAATTTTCCATGTAAACAAGGTTCACAGTATTCATGCAGAAATGGTGATTGGGGTAATGACATTGGAGACCAACATGAATAACATGGTTACACAAACTGCTGCAAAAAATTAACTGGAGAAATCTGAGGTAATAGTTTTCACCAGCCTATTCTGTATCAGGAGTGCCAGTACATGCTATAAAGAATATGAATTGTCCTGGCGCACCTGGGTGGCTAGGTTGGTTAAGTGTCCAACTCTTGATTTCAGCTCAGGTCAAGATCTCACAGTTCATGAGTTTGAGTCCTGAACTTGAGCTCTGTGCTGACAGTGTGGAGTTTGCTTGGGATCCTCTCTCTTCCTCTTTCTCTGCTCCTCTCCTGCTCTCTCTTTCTCTCTCACAAAAATAAATAAACTTAAAAAAAAGAATATAACTCATCCTGAGATCCCAAGAACTACATACATTTGTGATTTCATTACAAAAGTGCCAAACCTAGTCCTTTTAAATAAAAAATTGAAAAGCCTTCTCCCAGGTAAAATCCAGGGGGAAAGTCATCCAAGCATACCATGCAGTTTTTTTACCAAAAAGAGGAGAGTTATAACTTCTACCCTCAGATTTAAGCCAAGGTATCATATAGAAGATGTGTAATCAGTACGGAAATTCAATGTTGCTTCTCTTGTTCAGGAATATTAAAGAAATTAAGTAGTTCCAGTGTGATATTTCTCTTTCTTTCATACATTCCTCTGCTCACCTAAGGCATGTCTCTGTATCGGCTACTACAGAATTTCAAAAAGTATTTGTCACATTTCTTTAAACTATGTACAATCCAAAATGCTGGTGTTTTTTGTGGATCCCAAGTGCAGCATTCTGTAATTTTTTCTTATTAGTAACAATTGCTAAAGAATCAAGTATGTATTGCATGAAAACATCATGACTTTTTCCTCTTAGTTTAAATAAACTCCAAGGTAACTGGACTTCTAAAATAATCCAGTTCAGTTATAATTTTAGCAGAAAGCAAACTAAGTTACTGTAATTTATAGTAATTTACATAGAGTACATGGATGTGTATTTATCTTTAAACAAGACAACACACTCCCACTTTTCCTACCTGCATGCCCTACCCTCCTGATTAAGATGGAAGTCTCCATGCTCAGCTGCCAGGACATCACACCTGACACAGCAGATGCTCATTCCAATAGGTTTAAAGCCAATACAGATGACAATAATAAAAGTATGATTGCTACAAAGAGTGCTCAGAAAAATGGGACTCCCGAAGGAAGACAGGAAATAAGTGTAATTAACAAGAGAGGGAGAAATGAAAACCTTGTTTCTCTTATGAGGCAGACGAGTTGAAGTTAAAGAGAATTTGAGATGGGGTTATTGACGTTAAGACTTTTGACTAACTGGAAAATACTTTTTTTTTTTACATTTATTTTTTATTGAGAGACAGAGAGTGACAGCTAATGAGCAGGGGAGGGGCAGAGAGAGAGAGGGAGACACAGAATCTGAAGCAGGCTCCAGGCTCTGAGCTGTCAGCACAGAGCCTGATGTGGGGCTCAAACCCACGAACCGTGAGATCATGACCTGAGCAGAAGTCGGATACTTAACCAACTGAGCCACTCAGGCGCCCTTGGAAACTACTTTTAAACAGGATATTTCTCTGTTTAACAAATCTGCATTTATAATAACTTTATTTTTTATATTCTTCCTACAGGTAGTTCACAGTAGTTTTGTTAATCACAAAGAGTACTTAACTGAGTTTGTCTGAAGCAATCAACCAACCTTGCTCACCATTTTTGTTGTCTTTCCCCAATTTGAAACAACCAGTTTACAAATCTAAATTTCTTCAGGATGCAATCCAGAGGTCATCTCTGGAGTAATGCATTCTTTGGAATCCACTACCTCCAGTATACTTTCTTTCTCCATTACTTCCATTATTTTTCTGCTTAGCACTCAAACCCATCTAACATATTACACAGTATACTTATCTTGACTATGATCTACTTCCCCATTAGAATGTTTCAAGAAAAAGGACTTTTGTCCATTTGGCTCATTGGTCTAACCTCTAGAACAATGCCCAGCATAAAGTTGGTGAACATATAAAACATACAGTAAAGTCTTGGTTTGTGAAAATAATTCATTCTGGAAACATGCTTATAATCCAAAGCACTTATATACCAAAGTGAACTTCAAGAACCATTGGCTCAGTTGTGATCACGTGACATTTGGCATCACATACTACTCGTATTGTAAGACATCGCTCATTTATCAGGTTAAAATTTATTAGAAATATTTTCTTGTCTTGTGAAACATTCACAGAACAAGTTACCTGCAATCCAAGGCTTTACTGTATATATCATATAACATATATAATATCAAATACATAATATAAATTATGTATAACATATACTACAATGATATATATTGTTATATGTTATTTTATATCATGTACTTTATATTATAATAGTATTACATATCATGTGTTTATTATGATGAATACTTTTAGTCTATATTAAATATTCATTATATTATATTACACAATATAATATGCAACATATATTATAAATGACTGGATATTGTAGATATTCCCTTTAAGCTCCTAGCAACAAAGGCCCACGAGAAAATGGGATGCACAGAGTGGGAAGGTGGCATTTTTCTGGGAGGGTCCAGACTTGCAGACCCCAGGAGCAGTGTGTGGTCAGGACAAGCGGACAGGCTGTGGAGTCAGACAACGTGAGCTGAAGTCTTGGCTCTGTTACTTCCTAACTCTGTGCAATGGGGCAAGTTATTCAACCTCTCTAGACTTCAGTTCCCACATCCATAAATCTGTGATAGTAAGAGTACCTGCCTCATAAGTTTAATGTGAGGATTGAGTGAGCTCAAGTACGGGAGACACCCTGCGAAGTATCTATCTAGCAGAGAGACTCTCTATAAGAGCTCGATAATAGTGGTGACGTGATGATGCTGAGGAGGAGGATGAAGAAGGTGATCATTACACTGTGACAAGGGGTGAAGACAAGACAGTTAGTTCAACAGATAAAACTCAGAAAACGCCCACGTCTGGTTCCCTCTCTGCCTCTCTCTGCACTTCCAGCCCATGAATTCATGCAGGCGCATTTGATAAAAGAGCGCTCAGCTGTCACAGGCTCACAAGAAAGGAGAGATACTAAAAAGGTGTTTTGCCCACATCAATCGAAGAATACAAAGTGCTGGCACTTTTCCCTTGTAGATCTAGGCGCTCCAGGGTCCAGAGAAACAGGAATCATGATGCCTTTACAAATCAGAGCCTTTGGGAAACGTGTCCTTCTGTGTAGCTGCATGTTCTAAGAGGCTGAGCATGTGCTCAAGTAGCCCTCAAAATCTTATGGGTTTTGTTTTGTTCTGCTTACGTGTTGTTTTGATGGAAACTCCCAGATGCATTGAACTTCTCTGCCCGAGCCCAATTTGCGTGGGGCCAAAATTCACTCAGCCCAGGCTTCCCCACCCCCAGGCCCCCACTTGCTCCCTAGCCTCCAGACAGGAACAACCGCAACTGCAGCAGAAAAATGAGCTCCCCCAGGGCACTGACTGGGAAGGAGACGTGCCAGCAAATACCAGCTCCTCCAGCCACCCAGGCACACCAAGCACAACCCAGAAGAGCTGAGGACTTAATGCCGGGTGTGGTGAAGCTGACCCCCCATTAGAAGTTGTTCCCCCTCAGAGCCCCGCTTGTTCCCCCTGGGAGCCCAGGCCGAGGGGGTCCAAGATGCAAAAGTTCTACTCAGTCTCCCTGGAGACACACAGGGAGACTGAAAAACGTGCTGGGTGTTGTTATGAAGCTGTAACCAATTTAATAATGTACCAATTTATATTTGGTCTCCCATCCTTCAGACCTGGCTTCCTTTCCCCTTCACCCGCGATCCCTTGGGATTGTACCCTTAATAAAACATTAGCCTCCACTGTAACTTTCGCCCCAGGGTCTGTTTTCTAGGGAACCTGGGCCTCTACATTGTCTGGGGCTATTCTGTAATGATCAGCTATTACACTGCATAGTAATGAAGCGATGGGCTCCCTCTGGGTTTCAGCCCTTAAGGAGACACTTAGGGCTGTTTATCCAGAGTGTGTCTGAAGTACCGTGATTAAGAGCTCCGAGGCGGTGCTGGCCTGGCTCATTTACATCCCAGCTCCACCAGGGCTGGGAAAACTCAGACAGTCCTTTAAAATCTAGCTTTTGATTCCTCATCCACAGATATGGATAGCAAGAGTACCCACCTCATGGAATCCTTGTGAAAAGTAAATGAGTTAATACTTATTTAATGCCTAGCATTTAACAAACACAATAGGGGTTAGCTACTTATTTCTCTTGCTGTCTGATTATCAGGGTTACTTCTCTCTGTTGTTAGCAAGCCTTTCTACAGCAATATCTCTGCTTTGCAACTTCTTTTTTTTTAATGTTTATTCATTTTTGAGACAGAGAGAGAGAAAGCATGAGCGAGCATGAGTTGGGGAGGCACGGAGAGAGAGGGAGACACAGAATCTGAAGCAGACTCCAGGCTCTGAGCTGAGAGCACAGAGCCCGATGTGGGACTCGAAATCACAGGCCGTGAGATCATGAAGCCAAAGTCGGACGCTTAACTGGCTGAGCCACCTAGGCACCCCTCTGTTTTGCAATTTCCAAAATACAGTAGGCTAGATATCAGGAAGTCTAGCTTATTAGAATTACATGCAAAGTAAAGGTAAATAAGGTCTGGACAAAAAACAAGACTTCAGATATGTCAGTGCAAATTCTTTTCCAATAGGCTATTTACAAGGCCCCCAACAGGAATTTTTTTCCTTACATCCTAGTTCTTGAGTATATCCTCCCAAATTATGAAGTTCTCAATTAGCAAGGTATTATTATAAATTTTGCAGGCATGCTGTATGACTGTGGAATACAGAATTCTGACTTAGCATTAACACCCTGGAGTGCCTATACGATCCTATTTAAGAAACACAAGATTTGGGGTGCCTACGTGGCTTAATCGGTTGGGTGGCCAGCTTCAGCTCAGGTCATGATCTCATAGTTCATGGGTTGGAGCCCTGCATCGAGCTCAGTGCTGATAGCTCAGAGCCTGGAGCCTGCTTCTGATTCTGTGTCTCCTTCTCTTTCTGACCATCCCCCGCTCATGCTCTGTGTCTCTCTCTCAAAAATAAATAAAAACATTAAAAAAAATTTAAAGAAACACAAGAATTTTGTGATCCTAAATGGAATTCTCACTCACTCCAATTCTGACTATTTGCCCTCTAGGCTAAAAAACCACAGACAGATGAGACTACACCTACACTTACAGCAACTAGAACAATGTTTTATGAAATTGTTGTCGAAAATCTAATCACTGTGTTTTCATTTCCAATTTCATGGGTTTTGTTTTGTTTTTATTTTAGAGAGAGACAGCAGGAGAGAGGGTCAGAGGGAAAGACAGAGATAGAAGAAAAGAGAGAGAAAGAGAGAGAGAGAGAGAGAGAGAGAGAGAGAGAGAGAGAGGGAGAGAATATAAAGCAGGTTTCATGCTCAGTATGGACTTGACATGGGGCTCAGTCCTACAACCCTGGGATCATGATCTGAGTCAAGATCATGACAAGAGTCAAGTGCTCAACCAACTGAGCCACACAGGCAGCCCTCCAAGCTCATTCAGTTAACCATGTGGTAAACACTCCTTTAGAAGTGTCCTCAAAGGCTGAGAAAGAAATACATGAACTCTGCCCTGATCTCGGGAGAGCTGTAGGATAAGCATCAGGGCAAGGGTGCATTTTTAGGAGAAAACGTGAACTTTGTGCTCCATTTCCACAAACTCACTCAGGATCTCAGGGCCTCATACTACCTCAAGTCTGATACGATATTCCAAGTATAGAATTCCCTATCGAAACTGACCTCAAGTCAGTGTGTATTTTTTAATAATCACAGGGCTTTATCAAGGTTCCAGTCAATGAAATCAGAGGCATACTACCAAAGCCAGCAGCCTATGAGGATGGAAATCATGGACTGTGATATATGCTACCGATATATACATTATAATAGTCCTACATTACATTATAATAAATTTTAATAATAATGTGGACATTATGGCTCAGTAAAATCCCTCGTGATTGAGGCAAAACCCCCAAGTCATGCTTTTAGGGTATAGATAATGAGTCTAAATGAAAGAACACCAACAGTTACTAGGACAGTTCACAAAGGCCCTTTTTATTTGTTTCCGGAGCCCAATGAATCGTACTGTTAAATTCCCAAATGGGTGTTATAAAACAGAGTAGGCCTAAGGAACAATGCAATTGTCTCGCCAGCCAACTGTTCCAAAAAGGCAGTGAGCCCAAGACTCTAAACTTCTTGACCTTGCAGATTTCTTACGCTTCAAGGGCTACTTTGGCTACAGAACTGCCAGAGCACTTCCTTGACATACTGGGACACACCAGGGAGCCAGATCCACTCACATGCAACCTTGATCTTACACCCTTTGTGCTGTCTGTCTGCTGCTTCAATAATACCCAAGAGGGATAAAGCCCTTAAACCTGGCCTGGGTGTCACTGGCACCCATCTTCAAATCAGGACTAGCCTTTGCAGCCTGGTCCAGCTCAGTCACTCCCTCCATTGACCTTGAAGATTTACTTCTTTCAGAAAAATGATCATTTACCAGCATCGCTAGGCACATGCCGATTTAACATGTAGCTATAGGACTCAAAGCTTCCAAGCCTCAGAGAGGATAGATAGATAGATAGATAGATAGATAGATAGATAGATACACACACACACACACACACACACACACACACATATATTTATACCTTTTCCCAAAAGTAATATATTTTAACCACAATAATTTAACACTTCTTTCTCTTTCCCCTCCAACTCCTCTATTACATTCTGCATCATCAGGTAGAGTGGCTGCAGGCATAAGAGGAAATGGAGTCAAAGATACATTAGGTTTGCATTCAGTGGCATATATTTACATGGTTCTCCAGCAATCCCGGCTGTAGACAAATTGTTGTTAGCTGCAAGGGCTTAATTGTCAACGAATGCCTAACCTCAGAAATGGATCCAGATTCTGTGAGGCTTGAAGTACAGGGAATTCTATACTTGGAAGTGACGGCTTCCAAAAGCACCCTTCCCATTTACTGAACCAAGAGACCCAGCAGTAAAGCATGGACATGAAGGACTAGAATTTACATCACTACATGAACATATCTTGTGGTAGACAGAATTGGGATGACAATTCCAGTGGCGGGAGGAAAACGGAGCTCAAATGTATGGAGCCCGAAGCTAACTCATGGAAAATTCCCCAGTCATTAGATATGTATGCTTGTAACTGGATGATTTGGTTCTTGCCTACAGAGTCATAATGAAAATTCTCTCTTGAAATGCAGCATACAAATTATAAACACACCATGATCTTTTTCTTTTGCTGATTAGATGCCCATAAATGGAAATTACTGGACTCTTTTTGTTTACCAAGCACAGACATGTAGCAGTATTAACAGCATATATGCCTGTTATAGCTCATATGAAAAAGAAACTCAATCAAGATTTCTTTTCAAATTTGACATGAGTGTAGAAAATTTACACAGCATTACCAATAACAAGTCATGACCACAGAGTAACATGTCTAAACTCTCAAAAACAAAACACAAATTTCAATCAACCAGCACTGGAAGAGATGTAATCTTTCTCTACTTTCTTTAGAAACAATTACAAAATTATTAGCCTGTGAAGAGGTAATCAAGCCAAACATGCAACCAAAAAATGTAGGGGAAAGTATTAGAGAGGCACGTCAGGAGTTTAATCAACAGAACATAATATTATTTTTCCGAGTTTTGTGACATTTGTGATGTTGAGTTTTACACTTAAGAGCTGCTGTGATTTCTTTCCTCAGTTCAAACAAATGCAGTAATTTTGTAGTCATAAATGTTTATACTTTTTTCTCAAAGCAGGCAACCAACAAATGATACAAGGTAGGTACTTCAAGCCTCACAGAACCTGGATCCATTTCTGAGGTTAGGCATTCGTTGACAATTAAGCCCTTGCATATATATCATCATCAACTCTCACTTTAATGCTCTGGTTATCTCTCATACTGTCTTATCTCCAATTGGAATTTGTCAAAATCATCCCACAATGCCAAAGGGTGATGCTGAGGCCACAATAAACATGATGGATGGCTAGCACAAGGCACTCACTTACTTTGTGTCACTTACGCATCACACAGTTTGCAATTACATGCTTTTCTGTCCGTACAGCTAGCCCTTGACTTAATCATCTCAGCATCCTTTTCTAGTGCAAAGTACCAGTGCCCAAGGGAATCAGAGAACTACAAATGTGGAGATGAGGAAAAAAAAAAAAACAGGTGGCAAGAAAAAAGGAAGAAGCAAAACAGAGGGGAAGAAAGCAGACGTTTAAGGAAGCAAGTGTAGAAAAAAAAACCCATAAAAATTGTTTAACTGTATTCTATAGATCTTGGGGATAAACCACAAAGGCTTTCTGTTTTTACCATAATATTGTGTGTGTGCACACGTGTGCGTGTGTGTGTATGTTTGTACGCCACAAGTTTTTAGCTTAAGTGTTTCAACTTTTATTCACTTTTTGACTCAAGGAATTTCATATCCATATGCTATTTTAGCTCAGTCTTATTCTCACCACCATACTGCTTTTTTAAAGCAACTAGAATATTAACTATGTTATGCAAATGAAAATGTGAATTTAATCACAAAGAGTGACCCTAGAGGAGACACTAAATCCTCCAACGTCCAAACAGAAAATTGGAGATTCCTGTTATATTCAGTAAGTCTTATACTGGTGCGCAGAATTTAATATAAATTGAATTGAATCCTATATAGAACTCTTTGTAGATTCTGTCTGTCGATAAGACATGCTTTCAGAAAAACCAGCAAGCTAAAAATACAGACTACAGCCCATTTTCATTTTCATTTCATTTTCTTTTCAATGAAACATTGTGAATGTAGTGGTATCACATAAATATTTATCAAACTCTATAATTCTTCCAAATGTAATGATAAATGAAAGTATCCCTCAACGTGCATACAAAACACCTGCAAAAAACACTTTCAGAAGAAATGAGATGCAAGTTATCTGAAATCAGAACCACTATAAATGAAGTCATCATTTGATAGTTTTTATAACCTCTGCTTTCCAGATGTCTCGAGTTTTACTCTCTGTTAACTTAAGAAGTAAAAATAAGGGAGTGCCTGGATAGCTTAGTCGATGAAGCATCAGACTTCAGCTCAGGTCATAATCTCACAGCTCATGTGTTCAAGACCTGCACTGGGCTCTGTGCTGACAGCTCAAAGCCTGGAGCCTGCTTTGGATTCTGTCCCCCTCTCTTATCCCTCCCCCGCTCATGCTCATGCTCTGTCTCTCTTCTCTCTCTCTCTCTCTCTCTCTCTCTCTCTCTCTCATAAACATTAAAATTTTTTTTACAAAAGAAATAAAAATAATTCAGCATCACTTGGCACTGGGGACCCTGACATAAAGGGCCAGGTAAGTCATTGAAAACTTCCATTATTCGTATAGAAGGAAGGTCATTGATTTGCCACACTATTTGTATTTCCTCTTCATCGTGGTCATTATTTTTACCATTTACTAGTGGCCCAAGGATAACAACAGCTCCAACTTGATACACAACACAGACATAATTACAATTTTGGACCAACAATCCCCCATTAAAATCTAAATTGTCTTCAGCCAACAGTTAAGAAAAGGTCAAGAAAAAGGCACCTGCTGAAAAGAGTCATAAAAACATGCTGTTCATTATTTTCCAGAAGCTTCTAATCCTCTCTCCCACCTGGCTTATATGATAGGTACTAAGTTCATCTGAGTGTTGCATCGTGTTCAGGGCTCCTCTGGGAAATATTATTTTTCCCTTAAATAATTATGATCAAAAGTCTAGAGCTAAGGTTAAAAATCCAGAGCCAAAAAAAGTTTCTGCTGTCACTGATTATAATTTCATTCCCCTCCTTTGCTTGCTCTGGTCCCAAGGAGAAATTTTCAGGGCAAGCTTGTGCCAAAATTTAGGGAGTCTCTTTTGATTGCAGTGGGTGGAGGCAAAAATATGGCCTTGGAAAAAGAATGAGGACGGAGAAATGCCATTTAGCCCAGTATGATCAGGAATTGCACCAAAGTCCCCAAATAACATCTGTCTTACTTCTCAGCTTGTCAAAGAGGAGTTAACAAGCAAGTTTGGGGGAAAAGAAGCTGGAAAGTTTAACGGCCACCCAGAAGATAAAACAGGATTTCTGGCACCTCTGAATATAAGAAAAAGGAAGCTTGTATTTTATTACATTAGGTAAGAAACATGTTACTATGGGAATTACCCACTCCTTTAAATATGCGGGCTAGGACTAATGGTTTCTTCAGTGACAAAAAGCTCCTCATTTTTCACACAACACATTCTCTGTTTCCCCGTTTTCATTCACCCCCTGTTGACTATCTGATGAGTAGAGTCTGCAGATAAAAGAGTACTGGGCCCAGCACTGGTGCTGGCTAACAACCCTTCAGCTGAACTAACTAAACAAAGGGTACTCAGTTGTATTACTGTCTTGTTGTATTGTATTATTCTTCCCTTGGCCACCAGCTGAAAGGTGTCCTTCTCGCTGGAGAAGATCAAGGTACAGCATCAAAACATGTGAGAGCCTGCAAGATCCCAGTAGCACACCATCCAGCCATATCCCTCTTCTTCCTCTGTCTGTTGGGAGATGGTCTTCAGCAAAGCAAAAACCATCTTCTCATTGTAGACAATAGATGGAAAGTATAAACTAGATGGGGACCTGAAGTCCTCCAGTTTCACTCTCTTTCCAGGCAAAATGAAAGCAATGAGTAATTACTCTCCACCGTTTCTCCACGCCTCCAGTGGAATGTGCTGACACACAGGCAGTGCTGCAGAAACTGGAGTGAATAGGATTTGCTGGAAAACACCAACTTCAGAAATATTTTTAAGCTTACAATCTGTTTTAGAAATCTTTACATAAAAAAATATTGTAGCAGTCAGGGTCCTGACAGAGAACAGAGAACAACGGAAGGCACACACTCCAACAGGGTAACTGAGAAGCATTTAATAAACAGATGATTTACAAAGGTGTGGGCGGGGCTTAGGGGAGATGATGTTCCTCCCACAGCTCTAGGGTCAGGAACAGCAGAGAGCTGTGTCTCTCACCAAGAGATATGCCGCCAGGCCACAGTAGCCAGTGTGGAAAGAATCAAAGGGATACATGCCCTGCCCTGACCCTCTTCTTCTCTCTGTTCCCAGGGGCAGGACCCACAGATGTCAGGGCACAAGAGAGCCCACTGACCAAGGAACTGAGGCACCTGGACACAAAGCAGAAAGAAGGGTGGAAAATGGATCTGGAGAGGTGAATGGGGGACCGCTAGTACAAACACTGCACACAATTACATTATATTTACTTACTGCTGGAATAAATGATAAGTGGCACTACAGTACTCAAGAAGTGTGAGAAGCCTCTTTTGGGTGTCCGATTGAATCCAAGTACACATTAGGCTCCTTAAGCCTCAAGCCAATTCTACCCAAACATTTGGAATGAAGAGAGCATTCTATACTCACATATGTTGGAGAAATGCTGGCTTGAGTTCCAATTTAAAGAAAAGTAAATATAGATGCACATGTGTTGTGCATGTCAGCTCTCTCTCCTAAGACACGAGATGTATAAAAATAAGGAAACAACTGTGCCTACCTCGTGGCATGGCTGAATGAGACAGGAGCACCATAAAGCATTCCGCACAGAAGCTGGTACACAGACAGTGCTCAGTAAATATCAACCATTGCCACCATCACCACCAGCATCAGCACCTGCAGCTGCTGGGAAGTTTCCCCACCATGGAAGACCAAAGTAATATACCTGTAGCTCTGTGTCACCAGGTGCCTGGCCCTGTTGTTACACATAGGGAGCACACAATTAATGTCAGATTATAAGACAGTGGTCAGAATCGCCATATCCCATGCCAAGCTGTATTAGTATGCAGTAATTCTTTCCTTCTCTCCATTCTTCTGTAAGAGAAATATTCTGTGCCCCACCCTAGCGTCAAGCCTGGCTGTATGGCCTGCTTCGGCTAATGGAATGTTTTGAGCAGTGGCTTGAAGAGGCACTACAAGCTTCTATTGGTCCTCCTTAGCCCCTGACCTCCACCCTGAGAAAAACAGCACATCCCAGACACTGTGGGTACTCCTTTAGCCTGGGTCCTAGAATAAGTAGGCATGTGGGACAGGCTAGAATTCAGTCCACAGATGCTATTCCAACTGTTCTGTTGGACATGGGAGCAAGGAGAACAGCTGTCTGTTTCCAGAAGCCATTAGATTCTGTGCTTGTTTGTTACACAGAACTAATACAAAAAACCTGGCAAATACACATGCTTAACAAAGTTACTCTGGCATTGCCAATGTGGCAGAGAGGAGCTCACACGAGATTTAGAGTCCACCAGTTCCAGCACTGACAAACTCCCAGATATGTCACCTTGACTGAATGAGCCTCATAAATCCCCACCTTGCTGGATTCCTGTGACAATTAGAAAGAGCACCCACAAACCCTCTAGCACTATACCTGGCACATAAGAGATACTTGGTAAGTGAAAAAAATATATATAATGAGCAATAATGAATGGCCAAAATATCTCCCCAATCATCCATGACTAATGCACTGAGCTAGGAAGTGTTGATTCCAATTAAAATATTTCCTTAACCTCAGGTAAATAAAACAATGAAATCATTGCCTAAGTTTACAGCTTACAAAAGAATCTAATAGAAAATCAGAGTTGAAAAACATACAATGTGCTCTTTCTAACCCTTCTAAAACTTCTGAGTTGTCAAGAATATGAATTCCTGTTGTGTCAAAGAATAAGAATGCATTCTTTGTGAAGGAAAAATGATTAAATTGCATCTTCCAGACTAGTAATTTATATTGTGATCAAATCAAATCCACTGTAGCTGGTAGCCTCCCAGTTAATCCATTTACTGCGAACATTATTAAACATTTATTAAATGCCTGTGCATGGTAAAAAGAAAAATTTCAAAGGTATGGTTTTGTTCATTGAGCACCAAAAAAAAGTCAAGAACATAAAACTACTAAATGGATCAACTAATTCTGGCATATGCAGTTTCACAAAACAGGAGCTCTACAATTACTGAAGCACAGAAATAGATTTTTGATCCATCGGGAAGGCATTCAGAAAACTATCACCACTAATGAATAATAGAAGATTTATTTGGATTGTAAAACTTCACTAGGAAGGAAATTTATTTAAAATATGAGCTCAATTTCCTGCCTTTCAAAAGAATAAGGAAAAGGACTTTCCAGAAAAGACACAATCTGAGAGACATTCTCGAAGGAGTCCAAGTAAATTAAGGGTAGGGTTTCCAAGGCACCTATAGAAGGAATGCTTGGAGGGCTTAAACGATGATCCCTGGGCTGCTACCCCACACCTACTGAATCAGAATCTTGGGGGAAGGGCCCAGGAATCTGCATTTGTTAACAAACTCTCCAGCTGATTCATGTGCACTCCTAAGTTTGAGAACCACTAAACAATGCAAGCCATTAAATAACCTTTGGCAGCTAACTTAAAGGTTCTTGAAAGACAAAAACCCAAACAAGTTTAGCCCATTCTATGCCAAAAGGACCAAACGAAGACAATAGAGTCTGGACTTGAGACTCAGTAACAGCTGCAGGGCTAAATAGCTATTCATTCTGCCAGTAGTTCAGGCCATGATTTTTAGCTCTTGGAGGCAAAGAGCTGATGGATGCTTCAACAGTAATGCAAACCCAATAGCACCATGGTGATGACTTCCCCTGTTGGACATACATTGGCCAAAGTTCTCCTCAACTCCCACACCCCCTGGCACATGTCCTGGAAATCACTCCTCATCAGTTTTCTGGGCTTGCATTTTCAAATATACAGAAGGGGAGAGGGGAGAAAGTAAGATGTTTAAGGATAGTACTATACAAAAATTCTGAAATTCATAAAACATTTCAACATCCAGTCCCATAATGTACCTTTTCCTATAATTTAGACAAAAACATAGTTATACTTTCTAAGAGAGGGAAAAAAATGATTTGTATAGGGGGTAAAAAAACCTGCTACAATAGGGCGCCTGGGTGGCTCAGTTAGTTAAGCGTCCGACTTTGGCTCAGGTCATAATTTCATGGTTTGTGAGTTCAAGCTCTGTGTAGGGCTCTGTGCTTTAAGCACAGATATTTAAAAATTAAAAATCCTCTGGGGAAGTAAATCAGAATGTGTAGGAATGCAAAGAAAGGAGCACACTTAGGAAGGAGGAGACGAGTTCTAAATCCACCTATATCTTACTATTGGGTGTGTGGCCTCCCTCTCACTTAGCTAGTCTTTCTCCCAAAGAAGTTAACATTTATCAGTGAGAGCATTTTAAGTAACAAAGCAAGGTCAAAATGTAAGTAGCAACATTATCGTCCATGGCAAAATTTCTATAATCCAGAATCTAACGGAACAAAGTCAGAGCAGTGAGGTGGTTTTTTTTTTGTTTTTTTTTTTTGTTTTGTTTTGTTTTTTTTTAACAGAGGCAAAGGATACCAAACTCTTGGGAGTCAAGAATTATAAGGGAAGCTATGTCATCAGATGAAACAATACACACATTTTCTGAAATCACACCCAAGATGAGAACAAAATAACATGGTACAAATAGGGAAAATCTAAGCCACTCTCACCATATTGCTCCTGCTCTTCTCTGTATCAAGCTACACCAAGATGAAACTTCTAAATACAAACAACTCAACGTGGCTGAGGAAGTCTTCTAGGGAGCAGTGATTAATAATTCCACCCAATACCTTCCTGTTTGACTTACCTTACATACCTCCACCTGAGTCCCAATGATAAGCTTCTCTCACTGGAGAGCCACAAATAATGAGACTAAGAGTTCTGAAAAAGGAAGGGTGACTAATGGCCAATGCCATCAGTCAGTGAATCCCAGGCTGTAAGGACTTTGAAAACGGTTTAACACTTATTACTTAACAGATTTTAGATCAACACCAAATTCAAGTGTATCTAGGAACATGAGGAAGTTTATATATGTCTTTAAAAGGAAGATAGCATAGAATACTGCAGCTACTCAGAGCTGAGTCTGAAATGAGGCTCTAAATCATCTATCTTCTCTGCATATCAGTTCACGAATTGAAAATGATTAGTTGTACCTCGTGAGGCAGTTGCAAGAATTAAATAAGACAAAACTATAAAAGCCTTCATATAGGGTGGTGCCCACCTTAAGTGCTCCATGAAGTCATTGGTAGTAGCGCAAAGTATTACCATGGAGTAGACACTTGGTAAAGATACTTCCCTTTCCTTCTCATTGTGTATTTTAAAAATTAAATACATTCTAGTCAAATGAAAAGTGACATATAATAAAATAGAGTGTGTGGCTAAATCAGAACACAATTTTCATGACATTTACCTTCATTATGGCTATGGAGACCAACTTTACAATTTATACTCGCCAAAATTAGAGCCCATGTATATTAAAACAACAGTTTAAATTTGTGATGGTACATTCAGTTTTGCAACTTCTATCCAATATTTGATACAGTTTCTCTAATTCTTTTTCTATCACTATAATAACACCCTCCTACTACCTGTTTTAATCATCATTATCATTACTGGAAGCAAAGCATCTGGTGAGTGTTTCAGAAAATGAGTTAATACATACAAATGTACCTCGAAAGCTAATATTACCATCTTCATGAGAATAGAGAAGACACAACCCCTGTCTTGAGATGACTTCAATCTAAAGAACACGAGAAAATGGACAGTGCTAACCATGGAACACATACACATATGCGCATGTCTGAGCACATGTACATTTAAAGATCAATAATAACAATAAGAAGAACAGAAAATGTGTGTGTGTTTGCGTGTGTGTGTGTTTGTGTGTGAACAGGTGGGGGGTGATGAAACTATTGGGGCAATTTTGCCCCATATTTTAAAATGTCTCTATATAACAAATAAAATCTCAAAATCAATTTTTATCAGCAAAATCCACAACATGCCCCCTCTAGCCGATCATGAAAACACTGGCAGAAGCATACTGCCATATATTAATTGAGTATCCACAGTAAATGCCTCTCATTCAAAAGCCAGATGTGCCTGTGAAACATGAAAGGCCAAGCAACCACTGCAATATCACTCCAGCAAAGCTCCACTAGAAAGGGAAAGACTGGGGTATAAGATCCATCTGAAAATCCATTTCACACTTCTAATTTAAAGCCAATTCAAATGTAATTTACTTTATCAGGGCCTTTAATTTAGTGAAGGTCAGAAGTGCAATCAACAGAGGTGAAAATTACTTATGCTTATCAAAAGATAAGCTGGTAATAGTGCTGAACAAGAAAAACAAAACACAGGGATTCCCACTGAAACCCATGGTTGGAACCACTATATAAACGTGTCTTCTCACAAACCAATGCATTATGAGGTAAGGCTTTTGCTCGTGTCTTCTCTGCACCAAATGTAGCCTCATCTGTCATTCTATTTCACTCTAAGAATATTCCTTCTCTTCTCCAATGTTACAATCTATGAGGGGTAAAACAGTACTTCGGGCACAAAATATTAAACTTACCACTCTCGTCATCTATATTGAACCGTCCAAGACCACTGCCATCCCTGATGGAGTACTGGATCTCTCCATCCCTCCCAGAGTCCTCATCTTGGGCAACCACCTGCAGTACGCTTGTTCCCATGCGTGAGTTTTCCTTTACAGATCCAACAACAGCAAAGTCTGGGAAATAGGGAGTATGGAGGTTTTCATTGACGTCCACCACCTCCACCTCAACAAAGGACACAGATGACAGAGAGACCGGTCGCCCTTTGTCTTTGGCCCGAACCGTGAGGTTGTAGAACTGCTGCTTCTCGTAGTCCAGCTCCTTGCTCAAGCGAATGGCACCACTTGCTTTATCTATTTCAAATCTCCCATTATAGTCATTGACCAAAGAATAGCGCACTTGACCCCCTAGCCCAAGATCTGGATCATGGGTCTCCAGCCAAGCAATGACGGTACCAACGGGGAGATCTTCAAGAACCTTCACACTATAGCTACTGGGAATGAAAGCTGGGGAACAGTCATTGACATCATCCAAAAAAACCTTAAGAGTGACAACTGAAAACAGCTGCTGGCCACTTTCTGCCTTGTCTCTGGCTTCTATTTTTAAAGAGTAGTTTGCTTTAGATTCCCGGTCCAACTGGTCGGCTACATAAACGATTCCAGTTGAGCTGTTGATAGCAAAATGCTGTGTATCTGTCAAGACTGAATAAGTCACTTCACCATTAGAACCCAAGTCTTTGTCTCTGGCTTCCACTTGAATAATCTCAGTACCGATACTTGAACTTTCAAGAATGTTAACTGAGTAGCTGTCCTGAAGAAAAATTGGGCTATTGTCATTAGCATCCTCCACATTGATGGTCAGCAACCTCCATGAGGATTTTTGTGGATTACCTAAGTCGTAGATGGTGATATTAAGGAGATACAGGTCTGTGTGCTCTCGGTCCATAGGCAGAAGAACTTTAAGTTGCCCAGTCTCCATATCGATGTTAAAGCAACTATCCGTATTCCCATCAGATATTGTGAATAGCACCTTTCCATTAAAGCCAGAGTCGGCATCATAGGCTTTGATCTTCAAGATGTTAGCACCAACGGGCAGACTCTCCTTCACAGCCACATCAGAAGGAAATGACTTGTCAAAATGTGGCCCTTGCCTATTAACTGAATAAAAGTCAAGAAATCCATCTTCCAGATTCAGTTTCCCATTTGCTTTTGCCTTAATGAGCAGCTTCTCTGCCAGCTTCTGAGCCACACGAGTTTCTCGGCAACTGAAGCTCTTTGAAGACACCTTCCCATGTAAGACTGAAATGTTAACAGACATGGGGTCTGCAAAATTCTCTCCATCAGTTGCTGTAATCCTGAGGGCAAAATTACCATTTTTGATGCCAGAATTCATCAGTGACTTTTTAAGCTGTAAAACACCAGAGTCTGGGTTCAAATAAAAGAAACCGAGTTCATTTCCAGAGACGATTTTGTACTTCACAAGTTCAAGTTCATCAATATCAATTGCTGAGACAGCTGTGATATGACCCCCAACTGGAAAGTCATATGAAATAACTCCCTGGCAAGCCACTTTTTCAAAGAGAGGGCTGTTGTCATTGACATTTCCTATTCGAATGGTCACATTTACTTCACTTTCATGGCGGTATGGCGAACCCCAGTCAGAGGCTCTTACGATGAACCTGTAAGTTTCTGGGGACGATTCAAAATCCAGTTCTTCAGTTGTGCTAATAACACCTGTAAACTGGTTAATGGCAAATGGTAACAGATTCAGACTAGCAATACTATAGGTGATATACCCATTTTCCCCTTTATCCTTATCAGAAGCCGAAACCATCAGAACGCTTGTGCCCACCGGGACACTTTCATTCACAAAAGCATCATACAGCGCCTGCTGAAATTCTGGGGTGTGGTCATTCGCGTCTTCTATGCCAACCGTAACTTGTGCTTTTAAATCTCCTTCCTTGTTTATCACGCCCAGTTTATAAACCTCCTTCTTAACAGTATTCAGTGGCTGTGCTGTGACAATCAGACCTGACCGAGGATTAATTCTGAAGTACTGTGCATCCTCACCAGGAGATAATTTGTATTCCACATCTAGCGGTTCAGGACTTAATTTTACTATAGCAACCACGACACCAGGAGGGGAAAATTCACTAATGCTCACATCATACATTTCTTTTTCAAATCTAACCGGGACGCTGTCTCTTTGGGGGTTGGCAATGTGGACTATCCTTACTGCTGAAAACTTCTGAGGTGACCCCTTGTCTTTTGCTTGAAGAGTGAGATTGTAGCCATAAGGAAAGCTCTCCCAGTCAACCTTCTTTCTCTCCTTAATCTTATACTCATTCATCCACTTGCCTTCCTTAGCCAGGAAGAACTGATCTAAAGGATCCCCGGCGACAATGGAAACAGACTCAATCTCTCCATTGGCCCCCTCGTCGAGGTCATCGACTGTCACCACCGCGTAGGTTGGCTCTCTGTCCAGAGAGAAAGGAATGTGAGTGACCACGTGGATAGTTGGGGCGTGTTCATTTATACGTTCAATGTGAACATAAAGCTTCGCGGTACTGCTCACTCCGTTGTTTCCGTAGAGCTTCATGCCCCGGTCCACAGCCAAAATTTCCAGATCATACCTATTCTTTTCATCATAATTTAACCGCCCGCTTAAAGAGATGACGCCACTGGTGGGGTGAACTGAAAAGAGGTCAACTTTGTTTTTAAAGTAGTAGTAGAATTCTCCATTGGAGCCGATATCGGCATCTGTTGCTGTTACCTGGGCAACGCTAGTCCTTAAAGGTGTGCTTTCTGCGATTGTAACTGAGTATGTTGTGGGTGAAAACAAAGGTCGCAGATCATTCATATCTAAAACCTGTATGTTCACTTTGGTCCATGCTTCCAGATCCTCTCCTCTGACAGAACCTTTTACTATCAATAAATAATTGTCCTGAATTTCCCTATTCAATATGGCTGAATTGCCACCCTTAGTTCTTATTCTGAGGAAACAGAAGTCTGCAATGATGACTTCCTCTGCTTTGAAGAAGCCTTCCTCGTCTCCAGACACAATTCTGTACTTGACATCCCAGGACAGATCTATCAAGGTGATGCCCATTCTACCCTGGCTGTGGACGTAGGTCCTTGCTGCTGAGTTCTCGTACACGGTAGCATTGTAGACGGGGTTTGTGAAGTGGAAGCCCAGGGGCCCGGCTCCTGGCAGCCCCTGGGAGACCGTGGCCAAGAGCTTGAGAAGCAGGAGGATGAGGCAAGAAGGAGGAGGCCGTGAACCCACACAGTATCCCATAGTTATATCCATAGTGTCATACCTCCATCCTGGATTGGGGTAGGGGGAAAAAGAGAGAGAAAAGATAAATTAATCTATAGGAAAGTAAGAGAAGGTACAGGAATGCACTGTGATGAAATGGCGCTTATTAAAAACTTCATTATAAAATCTTTTTACCAAAACATCAATAAAAGAAAAAAAAATTAGAAACCTCATCATACTAGATGGCAAGGAATTCATAATCACTAGGATTTAACCTGATGTTGTTTGGGTTTTTAAATCACACTATGCTTGCTGCTGCAATTGTTTATTGGGGCAAAATTTCTTGCATTCTGAAGGTCAACTGAGAAAAATTACTAGAAGCCTTAAAAAATGCATTTACCTGCCACTTAGAATTACCTTCCAAGCAATAATCTGGTGTATATAATTAGACAAGTGTACATTTAGTGTACAGTTTAGGGGCACCTGGGTGGCTCAGTCTGTTAAGCACCCAACTCTGGGTTTCAGCTCAGGTCATGATCTCATGTTTCATGGGATTGAGCCCCATGTCACGTTCTGTGCTTATAGCACAGAACATGCTTGAGTTTCTCTCCCTCCCTCTCTCTCTGCCCTTCCCCCACTCACACATGCTCTGTCTCCCTGTCTCTCTCAAAATAAGTAAACGTTAAAAAATACAGTAAAGTTTAAAAGGCAAAAGGATTGAAAAGACACTAACTGCTTATCAATCAAATAATTTGTAGTGCATTCATAAAGTGAAATATGATACAGCTATTAAAAATAATTATTTCTTAAAATGTATGTTTTCAAATATGGTAAGATGTAATGCTAATTGGAAAAAAGATCATAAAACAGTATTGTAGGGGTGCCTGGGTTGCTCAGTTAGTAAGCGTCTGACTCTTGTTTTTGGCTCAGCTCATGATCTCACAGTTTTTGAGTTCAAGCCCCATGTCAGGCTCTGTGCTGGCAGAGTGGGGATTGCCTGGGATTCTCTCTCTCCCTCTCTCTCCACACCTCCCCTGCTCACTCTCTCAACGTAAATAAATAAAACATTTTATAAAACAGTATGTGTGATTATGATTCTATTATTACATAAATACATGCACAATTTCAAATTTACATTTAAAAAGAACTCCCATGCCTGAGTGACTTAGCTAAGCATCCAACTCTTGATTTCAGCACAGGTCATGATCCCAGGGTCCTGGGCTTGAGCCCTGAATCAGGCTCCACACTAAGTGCAGAGCCTGCTTGAGATTCTCTCTTTCTCTCTGCGCTTCCCCTGCTCATACTTTCTCTCTCTCAAAATAAATAAATAAATGTAAAGAAGTAAAAATAAAAAAAACTGTGTTGTGGGAGCTGGGGGTTATTTGTGTTTTCTAATATTTTTCCAATTAACACTGTTCATCAATGGTTACATAATTACCTTTATAACTTAACTTTTAAAGAAATGCTTATAAGGCATTACCATCTTTTGTTGTGCTGATTTGAAAACTGATCAAGACTTATACGTAATCCAATACCATGAGGCTGAATAAAGAAAATAGAGATGATAATCCCTAGGGAGTACAGGATTTGAGTCATATCCATGTGTGGACCGTGCTACCCAGAACACTGGAGGAAGATTTCATGCCAGAAAAATCTAAATTATAAGAGATTTATTTCTCAAAACTAATTTTAAAATTGCTTCCAGGGGTGCCTGGGAGGCTCAGTTGGTTAAGTGTCCGACTTCAGCTCAGGTCACGATCTCACAGTTTGTGGGTTCGAGCCCTGTGTCAGGTTCTGTGCTGACAGCTCAGAGCCTGGAGCCTGCTTCAGATTCTGTCTCCATCTCTCTCTGCCCCTCTCCCACTCATGCTCTGTCTCTCTCTCTCTCTCAATAATAAACATAAAATTTTTTTAAAAAACAAAATAAAATTGATTCCAGTTTGTTTTATCAATCACTATTAAATTTTCATAGTTGCCACAGCTCCACGACCACGCAGATTAAGAGATAAAAACACTTTCCTATTTGAACCAATAAAATCTGTCAAGTCTATAAAATAAAGGGTGGATAAAAGGACTAATATAACAAGGAACAGCTCAGTCTATTTACATTCTGACAGCTCCGGTTTTTTAGAATCCCCCAGTTTGGAGTTCTTCCACCAGGAAACAGCCACTGTGGGACCCTCACACTCTCCTCTGTGGGGAGTGTGGAGATAAGAGGAACAGGAAATGAACCCTTTTGTACGCTCTCTCTGACTCAGGCACTGCATCAGGCATTTCCCCACTTTCTTGTATTCAATCTTTACCACAGCCCTAAGCGACAGCTTCAGTTTTACCCACCTACGTGTTAGGAAACTCCAAGTTAGAGACGTTAACCTGCATGGTGGGGGCACTGGCCTAATCAATGTTTCCCAGCTGGTAAGGAGCAAAGCCAGGTCCCAAACTCTGGTTTTTCTTATTCCTAAAATGCGCACTTTTCTCCCATCACATCATCATTCTTTCTAAATTATCGATAACCAAGAATTAAGGCCCTCTAGAAGCACATATGGCATAATTTAAATCTGTCGAACTAGCCATCATTCATCATTGATGGAAAAGCATGAAACCCACCTAGCGTCTCTATTTGGTTATCTCCTTTCTAAAGCTTACAATTACCGGCTAGCTACCAGCTGATGAATAGCCCACAGATATTTAACATCTTTTACTATCATAGCGTGAGGTTTATAGAACACTTTCCTACCCAAGGTTGGCAAGGCACATGATGAGAATATCCAACTTGATTTTCCTGGTAGCAGAGTCTGGATTAGAACCCAAGCCCTCTTCACACCCCCACAAGATTTTCTCATCTCTTTTTTCCAACCCTGCCTTACAGAAGACTCTAAAGCAAGTTTCTGGGCATGCATGTGCTTGGCTTTGACTGAGGATGAGATATGATTTGCTGCTGTCACCTGCTGAAGGAACTCGGAAAAGAGAGTAGCAAGGAGAAAGAGTGCAGATTAATATAGGGGTTTCATAAGCAGAATAGACAGTACAAATGAAAAGTAGAAAGGCGAGATAACTTTTTATAAAAGGAGAGAAGTTAATTCCACATGCAATTGCTTCGGCTGCCCATCCTTAGGAAACAGCTCATGTGCTACGTGTGAGAAGCAGAGCTTGGATGCACAAGGCTCAATGTGGTACTCCGGAGAATGGAGAGCCCTCCAGGGCCAGCGCAATTAGAACTGCCTCTTCATGGAGCACACTTGGCTGACACATGGGGGTGACAGAGTCCTCTTTAGGGCTCACAGATATAAACCAGCAGAAACTTTACTAATACCCCATATCACTCAACAGATTCCTTTTTTCATCATTGGAGAATGCTCCAAAGTAGAGGAGGTATTTTTAGGTTCACTAGGGACATAATAGAAGGAGACAGGCTCTTCTAGGGAATGATCTAAGACCATGCATAGTCTCACAAAGTAGAAAACTGGGGTCACTCCCAGCATCTCCAGGGAAATACAAATTCCATTTCTGCCTCATTTCCCCCTTGCTAGTCTATGCTGAGGGCATACCTTTTGCTGATACTTTGCCCACGGACTCTGGACTCTGTGGTCATCAGGGAACAAAACAGCCCTGAAGGTAAATTCAGCTCAAATCAAGTTTTCTTAGCCACCCCCAGCCCCATTTTAAACCCTGACTTCAGAGATGAGCTGCATTTGTGCATCAGTCTGTTAACAGCCCCCGGTGCAGTACATACCATGCAGGACAGACATAGCACTGGTTTGCTGAACAGAACATTAAGGTACTGATGTAACCTGAGGCCCAGAGGTCTTTAACATGGCCAGTTTCCAAATCCCAGAAAATATGCACAACTTACTTCGGGAAGCAGAATCAAGAAATTAAACGAACTCAAAGAAGCCTTGGAGATCATCTGATTTGATCTCCTGAGTTAACGGAAGAGGACACTGAGACCCAGAAAGATGAAGAGATTGACTAATACCAGACCTTAGGACTCACAGGTTCAGATCTCATCCCAAATGGAAACGCCTGTCAGTTGAATTAGTTTTTCTTTGAGTTATGTAACAATTTTAGGGCTGAGGTTGATCATCACTTTGCAGTGATATCTGTCTTCTGACGCCTTATTAATTTCCCTGGTGCTACTCCCTCCTCTAAGTAGTTAACTGTAAATAAACATTTAAGTGCCCTGGGGGACAGTTACTTCCACAAACCCTTCTGGTAAATCCTTCAAAGCACAGAATGCTTTGTCATAACATGAAAAAAAAACCATTCGATTTCACTATTTGAAAACTGGTACTCTTGCATACTGAGTCTTTCTTTCAGCAAGATATACTGCTGCAGTGTTTTCCTTACAAAACGGAATCAGTGGTCTTAAATGTGAATAGGAAATACTACAAACTGCACTGAAATGGAACAGTATCACTGTGTGCAGAAATCTGGATTGTACTCTAAAAACCTGAGCAGGACTAGGCTTGTCAGCTTCAGTTGTGAAACCAAAATATGTCATCAAGGTTTTGGTATCTTTTTTCTTGGGAAAAAAAAATATCTGGCACCAACTAATTTTAAAAACCTGCAGTTTTCTTGGGAGCGTGGGTGGCTCAGTGTCCAACTCTTGATTTCAGTCCAGGTCATGATCTCGCAGTTCATGGGATCAAGCCCCGTATGTGGTCTGGCTCTGTACACACAACACAGAGCCTGCTTGGGATTCTCTCTCTCTCCCTCTCTCTCTCTCTCTCTGCCCCTCCCCCACTCATGCTCTCTGTCTCAAAATTAAAAAAAACGTTTTTTAAAAACCTGCAGTTTCTTCCACTGATTTAGACAATAAATGAAGGCTGAAAGTGAGAAATTCTATAAAATTCTGCAAATACCAGAATAAGATTCCGGCTTGTTTTGTTTTTGGTTTTTTTTTTTTAGTATGCTAAGAAAACTGTTAGGCTGGTTTTTTTTTTTTTTTTTTTTTAATAGTACACTTTCCACACTGAAACCAAGCTATTTGGAAAGCCAGTGTGATAGTTATGGTGTTTCAGATGCTCTGCACATTGATTTATCCTGCTTCTGGATTATTTTAAACAAAGCACTTAGTTCCCAACCTCAGAGCCTATTTTCTACAACTTAGTAATACAATCAATATTGTTTGATATAATCTCCAAAGAAATCATCAAGCCATCAATCTTGGAGACATTTATTTTTCAGAGCAGTTGGATGTGCCCCCCCCCTGCCCAGTGAACTCTGAGAGAGTGGATCTTAGCAGGAGACAGACAGAAGGCCATGCAGATTTTTCTTTCCAGGGGTGAATAAATGCTAGTGACCCCCGGGGCCATGAACAGCTCTGAGGAAGGCTACCTCTCTGGGAGTGTCCTGACTCAGTGGGTGCCTCTGCTTGCTTTGGTAACCTGGCAAAGCGGTTTTCCTCCATCATGAAACTGGCCTCGTTTAATAGATGGGATTTCTGAACACCAGAAAAGGCATCTTACGAAAACATTCTATTTTCACTCCATCTCTTCTTATCTTGTATATTATGAAAGGGTTTTACTGGCAGACAGAGATAGTGCTTGGGAAGCGTGCTATGATAGGCTGTAGAACAAAGAGCAAAGTCAGTATCTGCAGGGCTTCCCTTCACTGGCATCCTTGATGAAGACGACTTGTGTGAGAGCCTGGCAGTGGACGGAGTCTGAAACCCACACAACGGCTGGACGCACAGGGATTCCAGAACACACGCTCTGAGAGCTGACTGCCTCGGTTTGAATCCCAGCTCTTCCAGTTACGAGCTGTGAAACATCGGGCAAGTTATTTAATCTCTCTATGCCTCAGTTTCTCCTACACTAAAATGGGAATGGGAGTGCCTACCAAATAAGATTTGAGTTAATAAATATAAAGCATTTTAAACCATGGTTCATGTCACATGGGTAAGTATACAATGGTTAGCTATTAATATCATTAACTTAAGGAAGGTTTTAGATAAGCCAAAAACCTGTGAGTCACAAGATAGAGATGGGGAGGAGTTTACAATCTCCTCCGACATTTTCTTTTCCAAGAGCAAAAGCCACATCCAGCATAAAGACATCTTTTCTTTACTAAAAATAAATGATAACCATAGTAGACCCAAAGGTCAGAGAAACCAGACTTGAATCCAGGCTTTGCCACTTACTGGCTGGGTGACATTGGGGTGATACTTAAACCTTTTTAAGTCTCAGCTTCTTTACCTTTAAAATAGGAATTATAGGGGCACCTGGGTGGCTCAGTCATTAAGCATCTGACTTTAGCTCAGATCATGGTCTCATGGTTTGTGGCTTTGAGCCCCACATAGGGCTCTGTGCAGACAGCTCAGATTCTGAGTCTCCCTCTCTCTCTCTCTCTGCCCTCCTCCACTCATACTCTCTCTGTTTCTCTCTCAAAAATATATAAACATTAAAAAAATAAAATTGGGGCACGTGGGAGGCTCAGTTGGTTAAGCATCTGACTTTAGCTAGAGTCATAATCTCACAGTTTGTGAGTTTGGGCACCGCGTTGGTCTCTGTGCTATCAGCACACCCTGATTTGGATTCTGTGTCTCCCTCTGTCTCTGCCCCTCCCCTGCTCACGCTCTGTGTCTCTGTCTCTCGAAAACAAATAAACATTTAAAAAAATTAAAAAGTAAATAAATAAAATAAAATAGCGATTATAAGAGTTCCCGCTGTCATGTAACAGGCTTGCAAGTATGTCTGGGACACAATAAATGCTCCATCAATATTAACTGACATTAATCATTAAGATATTCAGAAGAAGGGATACAAAACAGAAATCAAATGAAACAGGGTTAGCAATAAAGGGTCAAGTTGGAGACTACCTCTGGAGTAGCCCAACCCCATAGGAAAGCCATCTTTCGCAGACCCCACACTCCCACCCTGGTGGGGTTAGTGCCAGAAAATGCCTGTGCCTGGTGGCATGGGTCAAAGGCTGTAGCCACTGCTCTGTAGCTTGTTCTAATGCCTGCACGCATACTTTAAATGTCAGGCAAGTCTAGGCATCAGGGAGCTCCTCCTCAGACCTGGCATTGAATTCCTGAGGAGTTCTAGCAGGATTCCTCCATGTTGAGTTGAGTCCCAGAACAGCCAGACACCGCTAACCCCTATCTTCCAGAGCAGCCTGTTCTGACACTGCTCAAATTACCATCCTCATGGCACTACTTGATGTTCTGGGTCCTTGCTCCTGAAATCAGTTATAGACTGCCGGTATGACACATTTGGGAATAAAGTTTTACTCTCTGGCTGATGCTAATGGCTGCCTGAAGAGAAGAAAAAATGTTTACTCTGTTGTTCTCTTAATATAATCCATTGTGGCTGGAGAGTGCAGAGGAGACTACAGTAGGCATTCAGGTCACAAATAATTCATGTCATGCCATTATTCGGTTTATATCATGATATACGGAACCAGCACCATGTAAACTCACTGAGTTTTACAGTCAAAAGGATCATAAAATTGTCTAGTCCCACACCCTGGTTTTAAAGGGGAGGAAACACACAGTGAGAGCTTAAGTGATTTGGGCTGGGTCACACAGCTTGCCAGTAAAAAAGCTAAAATTGGACCTCAGGTCTCTACCGTGAATGTGACTCACTGCTATCACCTCCTCCAAGAATACAGGTCTCTACATGCTCATCTCTACACATTTGACTCATCTTCTTAGATTAAACTAAAATGCCACCTACTCTATGAAGCAATCCCAGAGATTCCCATTCAGAAGTGAGCACCAGTTCTAAAGCGGTGTTTCCTTAGCTTTAGCAAACATCGGCATCATGATAGGGCAAGGCTCTGCTGTAGAGTTTCTGGACCAGTTGGTGGAGAATTTCTAATTCTAGCAAGTTCCCCAAAGATGCTGGTCCTGGGACAACCATAGTAGTCTGAGAACCACTGCTCTAAACTCTGTCTGTACTTGATCTATCTGTATCTCTCTGATAGCACTTTCTTCCTTCTATTAAAGTTATTTATGTGTGTCTCTAAATTACATAATGGACAGCTCCCTTATTTCATCTCCTTCTTACAGTATCTATCTGACAAAATGCTTTGAAAAAGGCAAAAATTGAATCAATGTGGAGTGATACTTGTTTGGTCAGCATACACTGTAACTTCACAACATGCTCCAAGGAGAAGATCAAAGTGAGCATTGGACAAATCAGGAATTAGGTTTATAAAGCCTACAGACCTTGGGTAAGTACCTGGTCCACCATTTCCCAAACTGCACCCCATGACACATTACTTCATGACATGTGAATAGGTGTGCAACTAAAAAAACAGTTTAGTAAATGCAGGTTGAACAAAGGTAAACAGATGTGTTAATTTAGAACATCTTGGAGCCTTAGTCACCTCTAATAATTTCCCCTGCTTTGCTGTCTCCTTATGAAAGCACAATGTATGTTGTCTATCTACAGTAGCAGAAGTAATGTTTCTTGGCACATGGTCAGGATTCAGTAAATACATGCTGCACACACAAATATACTATGTAAACTGTGATTCCAAGGAATATAATCTATGTAACTTCTAAAACCTATTTCATCATGAATTCTCCCACTCCGCTCCCACAACAGCCACCTCCAGGAGAAGAAGGAGTGTTTTCTGGAATACATCTGGGGAGACACAATCCAAGCTAGACACCGTGGCCCAGACAGGGCAAACCACTAGTTAGAAAGCTTGGGAGGTGGGGATGCAAGCCAGGGATTCTTCAGACTAGTTCATTATTCTTCCTCCTCCGTATCACAGGGTATGGATTCTCATTTCAAATAAGCTGGGAGTTATCCCTGAAGAAATGGCTTCAATACTTGTTATACAAACACATGTCCATGTTTCAACTGAAGAATGAGACAATTGTTCTGTGGTCTGCTATGCGTTTTCTTCTCTCATTAAAAAAAAAACCAGTTCCACCTGCCTGTCTCAGTCAGTGGAGTGTGGGACCCTTGATCTCAGGGTCGAGAGTTCAAGCCCCGTGGTAGGTGTAAGGATTACTCAAATACGAAATCTTTAAAAAACAAAACCCAGAATTTTCATAGTCCTATAAACAACAAAGATCAGCATGAGGGAAAGAACCTTTTTACTGGTAAACAATCATTCCCATGGTTTCACAGTTTTGTCATCTACTGTCACTAAAATCAACCCTAAAAAGCAATCTGCCAAATCCAAAATACTCTTGAGATGCAAGACTAAAACCACGTTGTTCCTATTTCGCTCCTCCCTGGAAAATCCTGCTTGTTTACTTGAGTCCTAAGTCTAAGCAGAGTTTCCCAAGCAGAAAGAGCATTACATGGACAAAGACGTGATATCATCTTCTGTCAGTCTGTCTAAAGAAGGACAGAATCCCACCCCAAAGCCTCCTGTCAGCTCTGCCAGCCAGCCAAGCAGACCATTACCCAAACCCAATATTTTTCATTATTATAATATCGTAAATTCTATTTTTTCCATTGGTGCAAATCTTTCTATTGTCTAAAAGTGTCTCTCAGGAGAAAAGTCAATCAGCATGAAGCAAGTGTAATTCAAGGTGGTTCTGAGGAAAACGGAAGATTCAGCCACACAGTGGCAGTGTTATGAATACCCTCCTTTATTTTCTCCCCAGGCGCTAGAAATATTTCCATACAACACTGGTTAATGTCAAGTATCATTTCATCAGTAAATGCTTCAAATTCAGGGGTAATTCAACCAGGGGCTATCAGAAGGAAAGATTAGCATGTTGTTCAAGCCTTTTAAAAAATCATTTCTCCCTCTGGAGAAAGAAATTTGTCACGGGGTAAAAGAAAAAAAATGTATGGAGAGGATATAATTTGCTCCCATGCTTGGCTGTCTAAGAAAATGTTCCAGAAAAATGCACGATTTCAATTTTTCTCTAGTGGGCCTTGCTGACAGAAAGCAAAGCATAAATACATTAGTATTCACTCATACTCAAGATTTAAAAAAGAAGAAGAAGAAAAGGAGGGGGGGGCGCGGAGAACACTTTTTCCAATAACAGCATTTACTATGGAATAACTGCCTGAAAGAGAAAAGAACTCTAAGAGTTTCAAATGGTACAATGTCTTTTTTTTTTTTTAACATTTATTTATTTTTGAGAGACAGAGAGAGACAGATCCTGAGCAGGGTTGGGTCAGAGAGAGAGGGAGACACAGAACCGGAAGCAGGCTCCAGGCTCTGAGCTAGCTGTCAGCACAGAGCCTGATGCGGGGCTTGATCCCACAAACCGTGAGATCATGACCTGAGCTGAAGCCGGATGCTTAACCGACTGAGCCACCCAGGTGCCCCATCAAATGGAACAATGTATTTAAGCAGTGTCCATTCCAGTGGTTGGTGGGGGGGATGAGGGCAAAACACAGGCGAGGGGAAAAGGTGCCCTCAGCTTGCTATATTCTGACATAATCCTCTTTTACTGCTGTGTTAAGTCCCCGAGGTCTGTCCTGTGTCCAAAAGCTAACATCCTTGAAGCTATCCCAATTGCCATTCGCCTTTAAACGTCATTTTCCTTCAAGGAAATAACAGGAATCAGGAAAGCAGGGCACAGAAAAGCTTCTTCCCTCAGGACCCCCCTTTCCTACTGTGATAAGTGACAGCAATATTAGGGCAAGAAAGAAGCGAAAGAATCTGTGCAAAGGCTGTGGTCAGGGGTGACATACACAGAGCGCTAGGACCTGAATGAGGTAATGGGGGTACCAGGCTTCCCTTTCCTGAAAGATATGAATTGCCAAAAGAGGATGTGATAAATAAAAGAAGAAGAAGAAGTGATAAATAAGATGTGATAAATGACAAAACATCCTCAAACTGCAGATGACTTTTGGGAGAATGACTCCATTCCTAATTTTTCCAAGGTTACACGGGGGACCAGGTCTTACTCTGGACAAAGCAGATCATAGGCTCCAAAGGGCTGGAAATGTCTGTGTGTCTGGTTAAATATCTCCCCAGACTGTAAGGCAGCAGCACTGAGCTCTGCATATTATATACAATACAGAATTGCTAAATGAGTGTAATGAGAAAAGAGATACAGAGTCAACTCTGCACAACAGGCTAATACTAACTGTGGCTGGGGAACGGGCAGGTAAGGATGGGGAAGAAGAATACAGGGAATACATGTGTAAGAAATAAGGAAACAACGTATCAGGAAATGGGTGAGAACCGGAAAAGTATCTCAGGCAGCAATCCTGATAAACTCAAAAGGGAGAAGAGATAACAAAACAGCTTGACATACGGGAAAGAAACATACTATGGAGAGAGGTAGGGGTTACATTATATATAGGAGGAGGCAAAGATGATCTGGGACTAGCCAACAATAAATATGGCTGGGATTTCTAAGAGCTCACATGTGGGTTAAGAAATGGAGTCTGCAAGTTTGCTGACAGTCCAGAAATCTCGTCAGTCACGTCTCCTCAAGTTGCCATTGTTGACAATCATGTCTTAGCATGGGAGGCAAAAATGCAAATTTGATCCCTTCAGCTCTCCCACACTCCCCATTAAGGCTATTTATTATTGACTGATGGGTTGCTGCCAATGTAGCCTGGATTAGTAGTCTGTGCTAATGAGACCAGGGTCACAGGTTCAATCCCACGGGGGACAACACACAGGTCTACTCCTGAGAACAGGTCAACAAGAACAAGTGAGCATCAATGACTCTCCATCTCAACTAAAAAGTCAAGGCTATAGAATCAGGCATCAGTGGGGTCCTGATGTTCACGTACAAAAACATATTTCTTTAGAGGGGGCAAGACATTTGTAGACATTTCTGTGGATACGGGATGAAAGAGTTATCAGAGAATTTTCAAGGATGTAGTTGGTAATGTTCAGCACAGCCAACCGGAGCCTCATATACTAGGTCCAGGACAGGCTTACTCTCCTCAAAGAAGCCCCAAGGGGATCAAGTGGGAGACTACTCAGCACATCACAGCTAGCCCAACAAGTACTCTGCCCTCCAGAGGGGCTGCCCCCAAAGGCAAAGCAAAGACCACGGTCAGAACCTATCTTTAGAGAACACTATTAAGGACACACAGACAAGGCTGATCAGGGGAGCTCAGGCTAAGACCTACTAAAGTACTCTCTATGTCTCCGCAAATGCTACCACTGCAATTTTAAAAGAGTTAGGACCCTGTGTAGTGGGTGTGGCTAATGAGGTGTCTTCCTGAGACACTCCCTCACCCGCCTTGTTGGAATCCTGATATCATTTTTGAAACCGAAAGCCAGACATGAGAAGGAGGCAAAAGTACTAGGTTCAAAAAGAAAATGAATAGAGAAGAACTCAGTGAGTTCAAATTTAGGGCTTTGGAGGTAAAGTAGATCAAAGTTCATGGCCTTTGAGGAAAAGGCGGGTGTCCCTACAGTCTGGGTGCTGGCTTTCTGGGATGAGAGGACAGGAACCCTACAGCCTCAACCTCCTAGCCAGCCTGACACATCACTCTTGCCCTTCCACAGCATTTCAGTACATACTTAAAACCTGATCACGTCCAATCCCTGCTGAGACACTGCAGTATCTTCACTATGCTTTCAGGATAACAATGACCCAAACTGTCAACATGGTTGAGAAGGCTCTGCCATATTTGGCCCTGACTTCTTTTTTATCGTCTCTCGTCACTCTCCTTTCCAGCCACACTAGCCTTTCCTCAGTCCTGACAGACCACCTCCTGTCTCAGGTGTTTTCCTCACCATGTTGCTGCACTGGAGTTCTGCTCCCTCCCCAGCCTGGCTCCCCATCATGGAAACACATGCATCCAATTACCTCAGTTTCTTTACCATTTGGGGCACACTTTTCTGATCTGCAAGATTAGTTATGGCCTCTTGTATGTTCTCACAGCACTCAGAACATTTCCTTCATACACTGACCAATGTAATTATTTTAGTAAGACTATGTAATTAATATCTGTTGACCATAAACCATCTGAAAGAAGGGACTGTCTCTTACGGTCACAGTTGTTGCTCCACATCAAGTGTACTGGTTGGCACATAATATGTGCCCCATAAATATTTGTTATTGGATGTACGATAAATGTCTTAGGAAACCCCAAGAAAATGTAGAATTAGAGCAGCGATTCTCAATTGTTCTCAACAGAGGACATTTGGCAATGTTGGCAGATATGTTTTGTTGTCACAATAAGGAGAGGGTTGCTACTGGTGTTTAGTGAGTACAGGCTAGGGATGCTGATAAACATTCTACAAGATATAAGAAAGCTTCCCAAGCAAAGAGTTATCTGGTCTAAAAATCCAACAATGGGATGCCTGGGTGGCTCAGTCAGTTAAGCATCTGACTCTTGGTTTTGGGCTCAAGTCATGATCTTAAAGTTTGTGAGTTTGATCCCCGCGTCAGATTCCATGCTGACAGCATAGAGCCTACTTGGGATTCTCTCTCTCCCTCCTTCTGTCCCTCCCCACACTCCTTCTGCCTCTCCCCTCTGTCCCCCCCCCACACACACTCAAGTAAGCTATAAAATAAATAAAATAAAATAAAATAAAATGCCAATAATGCTCACTCTGCAACTGGATTACAGGAACGGTAATTATATGGAGAAGGGCATAGCCAAGTATATAGAAAGACCCCATTCCCAAGGAGCATGGTTCACAGCAGAGACCCTGCACAGAGCTCTGCTGCCACTGAGATGGTCCCCAGAGGAGTCCCAGGGAGATAAGCTCTGGGTCCTTGGTGCTGAGAACTGGGCTCCCCTCTGCTAGGGCTGGGATGGCTTCCATCCCCACAATATGAACCTGACTGCCTTCTGAGCTCCCATCCACAACACAGAATGAAGAAACCTTCACCTTTCAGTAGTGGAACCATTTGACCTGATTTCTCCAGGAAGTATTCACGTGTGGCAAGGCCATCAGTCACCCTGACAGCTAGAATCCCTGTTTGCTCCCAAGGACTAATGTTCTCCAGTTTTCCACCAACCCGACTTGGATCTTACTCTTTACAGAAGCATTTATTCTGCCAACAAAATCAAGACCCTGCAAGATTGATCTTTCCAGGTCAATAGAGGGCCACCTCTCTAGAGGTTTACATAATTTTCTCTGCATGACTACTAAGTCCACAGCCTCCCAAGCATCTGAGCAGCCTCGCTTTTCCATGGCTTGGGCAGAGGGGGGAATCATTTTACCCCAGCACAGTGTACAGGCAGGGCTTTCAAACCCTGCCCTGAATGGACAGATCGAGCACAACTCCCACAGTTGTACCCAGAGCTACAAGAACCTAAACAGATTTTCAAACACCCCTTAATATCAACAGCTGCTAGAAAGTAAATGTGACTGTTATCCCGACAAGCCTTAAACCAAATATGCGCTCTCATTCCACGTAAACAGGACTCTCTCCAGTCCACCCCTGAGTATATGTAGTTAAGACCCAAAAATAATTTGCCACTAATTATGTATTACAAATAAAGAGTTTACGCAAGCATAAGTAAACTGGGAAAGGGGGAAGAGGCATTCTCAGCACCCACAGCAGATGTTTAGGGACAGCTGTACAGGGAAGCCGACAAGAATTTAGATGAAATTTATTTTAAAGTCCCACATGAGTGAGAGAAGGTTTGTTTAACCTTTACCAAACCACTGCACCTAAGGGGTTCAGATCTGAATTTTCCTTTACAACAGATTTCTATTGCTGTGTTTAACATGCCTTTCCCACTCCCCGCACTCCTTTTTTTAAACCAAAGAAAGAAGCCCTAGTGGGTTGACCATTATGAGCAAATGTCATTTCACCATTACAAATGTAAGCCAAGAAGTTTGCTTTTCAATGTCCAAGTGTTATTAGTAAATGCTAACAGACAAGAGTAAATATTTAGCAACAGAAAAGTCTGTATGCCAAGCACTTTCAGTTCTGAGCTTCAAGAATCCACTAGGCTACACTATTGTCTTCAAGAACTGCCGTCTTCCGCATCAAAAAGAAAGATGCTAGATCTTGACCTCATGAGAGTAACCATACCATTCTTCCATTTCTTCTGTGTTTTTAGGTGAAAAAGCAAATGATATGATTAGTGAAAAATTAATTAGATTAAATATGCCTAACCTGAATTTTAGGCATCAACTACCCTTGGCTTCACATATAATTTGCAAGATCAAATACCAGTCATTTAATAAATACTTGTTGACTTGGGAAAGAGGAATGATAGCCAACACAGAATGAGTACTGACCACATTGCCAGACCTTGTGCATTGCTATGTTATTTAAGATAACTTGAAGCTGGTGTTTCCAGAGTTAGGAACATTTAGAGGAAGGAATTTCAAAAGTAGTTCAGATCAGCAGCCTTGCGATGGTAGGATAGGGAGAGGTGTAACCTTGGTGCTCAGAATTCAGTACTCGTCCCGAGGGCTAGCTGATGGCAGGACCAGGACCAGGATCAGGATCAGAACCCAAGGTCCAGACCAAAATCAACAGTTATAATACTATTATATTTTAAAATGAGTTTCTAGGGGTGCCTGGATGACTCAGTTGGTTGAGTGTCTGACTTTGGCCCAGGTCATGATCTCGCCAGTCATGAGTTTGAGCCCTGAGCTGTCAGCCTCCTTCAGATTCTGTGTTTCCCTCTCTCTCTGCCCCTCTCCTGCCTCCACTCTGTCTCTCCCTTTCTCTCAAAAATAAAAATAAATAATTAAATACATTAATGAATGAATAAACATTTTAAAAAACATTTAAAATGAGTTTCTAGAAGTACAGAGAGAATGCTCATTTACCCTACTCTCCTAGAATCTTAGATAAAAGACTGAGAGCTTATGACCTTACCTTTCCCACTCAAGCGTTTATTTGGATTCAACATGTCACTAAGAAGCAGTCAGGAAACATCATTTGGTAGTTTATGATTATTTGGCTTTGCAAACAAATATTTACTGGTTATTTGTTTTTATTTTAAAAAATGGCCAAAAATCAGCTCTGGTCTAGATCATCATAATCCCTCCTCTAGATAAAAATGAAGCAAATGAATAAATTATTTGTATAAATTTGCCCTTCACAATTCATGTACAGACCATATGGGCATAATACCATGTCAGTATTGTAGCAGATCAATCCTCTTTTGAAACTTGGTGTCTACCTCATTTTGGAGATTTTTTAAATTTACTTATTTCAGTGCTTATTTATTATTTTTGAGAAAAAGCATGCACAATCAGGGGAGGGGCAGAGAGAGAAGGACAAAGTGGATATGAATCCAAAGTGGGCTACTTGCTGACAGCAGAGGGCCCGATGCAGGGCTTCAACTCACAAACCGTGAGATCATGACCTGAGTTGAAGTCAGATGCTTGATTGTAGCCACCCAGGTGCCCCTTGTTTTGGAGATTTTAGAATAACCTTCTTACTCTAGCTATTCTTCCTTCTCCACTGATTCAATCTTAATTTCAGTTCCTCACAATTTTTTTTTCTATCACATAGTCACAATTTTGGTGGCACAGTGTGTCCCATTGATTCTGCACTAGGACCATGCCCAAACCATTAGCCTACAGTTGGAAAACAATGGGAATATACTTAACACTACTGAATTGTACACTTAAAAATAAATAAAATGGAACATTTTGTGTTATTTTTTTATCACAATTTAAAATAAATCTTTTTTTTAATAAAACATTAGCCTTCTTCAAGGTCAGGGCTTTTATGTTATTTTACATCAGATTTTACATCCAGCCATACAATGCAGAACACCTTAGATTTTTAGGGGAGCCACAGTCTTTTCGGAGGAGGGGAGGAGCAGTTATTGTAGACTACACAATTGCGAACAATTACCTTACTCAAGCCCCAGGAAGTACACATCACCCTCCGTCCATCATCCGATCGATTTCAAAACTCCCCTGCCTGTCAAGCATACCGTAATCAACTCCTTAAACCTCAATAAAAAGTTTAAGGAGTAAAACCTTCCATTTCAAGTCGTTTGAGAATTTTGCATACATTCAGGGTCTGCGTGGGGAAGGAGATATTCAGGGACTTTTTGCCTTTTTTTTTTTTAACAAAAGCAAGCATGTAGATCAACAGAAGATGGATCCAGCACACAGGATGGGAGGAAGTGGGCTGAGAGTAACTCTCAGCGACACTCAAAGTAAGCAGATGACAGAGATGGCTTTGTGTCTACCGTTCCCGCTGCGGCATCCTCAGACTTCCACTGTGGTAAGTGCTTCTCCTTTCTAATGTATGCACAGTTCATCAAGATCCTGGCACACAGTCCCTTCAGGATAAGAATTTCCACCAGGTCTAATCAATGGTGAACATACGGGGCAGGCCCTCCAGCTTGACATCCCCTCACATAAGCCTAATTTAATTGTGACCAATTCTTATCTGAGTCAGCTCTTTGCTGACAGAAGAGGAGAGCTCTGAACAGGCTTCACAAATGCTCGCCTGGGGCTGTTTCAAAGTCTTTCCATAATTGAAGCAGCTATCTTTTCTCCTCAAGGTGGTGTTTTCATATTCTACCAGGGAGAGAATTATAAGCTAGATATGAATGGCATTATTTGAACAGAGGTGGTGCCCTCAGAAGTCATAGAAAGAATCATGCCTTTATCAATAGCACTCTCTGGAATCCCTCTACAGATGATTGAAATTAAAAAAAATGAAGAAAGAAAGAAAAATCATAGGCAACAGATGAGCCTCTTCTGTGGGGGTGTAAAGTGAATCCTGATAAAAGTGGGTCCTGACAAAGTCCTATGGCATTAGTAAGATAGTTCTCATAACCTACGAAATATAATGGTGTTACTTCCATCTCTCCCGTTTTCCTGAGGTAATTCTGAATGAGAAGAAAAAGTAATATGTAAAAACTGGAGTATTGGCCAACTAGTTGGCTTAGCAACTTAACTTTCAACCTTAATCTCTTACCAGTTAGCTGGGGGCAAAATTAAAAGTTTTTCTTGGGGCACCTGGGTGGTTCAGTCGGTTAAGCGTTTGACTTCTGCACAGGTCATGATCTCCCTGGACCTGAGTTCAAGTCCATGTCGGGCTCTGTGCTGACAGCTCAGAGCCTGGAGCCTGCTTCTGATTCTGTGTCTCCTTCTTTCTCAGCCCCTCCCTGGCTCATGCTGTCTCTCTCTCTCTCTCAAAATAAATAAACATAAAAAAAAAAAAGTTTTTCTTTCTTTTCACTACTTCTGACGGGGAAAGGGGTTCAGGGAAGAGTCATGATTAGAGAGACCCTTTAGGCAGTACCTGGGTAGCTCAGTCAGTTAAGGGTCTGACTGTGGCTCAAGTCACATGATCTCAGGGTTTGTGAGTTCAAGTCCCGCATCGGGCTCTGCGCTGACTACGCAGAACCTGGTTGAATCCTCTATCTCCCTCTCTCTTTATAGCTCAACTCTGTGGAACATAACTCGAGAGGACTCCTGACATCTTATCCTGTCTTCAAAAAATGTCTTTCTGGTGCCTCAGTGGAGAAAAAAAATACTGTGACATTAAAATACATATTTAGAGGTATTAGTAAGGAGGATGATCATTTGAACACAAAGCTGGAAAGAAACTTTCATGGTTCTCTGGAAAATTCTGATTACGTTCAAGGACTTGTGGCTCCAAACTCCCCACCAGCTAAGGAGATTTGGAGAGAAAACATCCATATGAAGAAGGGAAGAGGTGTAGAGGTGACAACCAAACACTGAGCACTCACTACCCCTCTTCCCTGGCCAACGGCCACCAGTGCTAGTTGCTGCCTTACTTGATGGCTTGACTCTTTTAATAGAATTTCAATGATTCCGGTTTAATCCATTGCTATGATTAATAGAAAGGTAACATTGCATATATGATCTAATGAGAATCTGAAACACAGAGAAATCACTATTACCGTAAATACTTGTAACTCTACAAAGGGCACAACTCACACCAATGACACCAAAATCCAAACACCTTTGACACGTTTCTGTGTTGAAATACTTTTCTTTAGCTATTTGACCTCTTCAGAAGCTATTTATAATTTAAGTATCTGGCCTTCAGTTTTGCTTATTTTCAGCTAAATGTCCAGTTATTATACTATAAAAATATGATTCTTGAGTTTGGGGCATGACCTAAGAACCGTTAATTAGCTTAAACTCCCATTTACTTTATAATTGTTTAAATTCCACTGTTATTAAGTACACTGGTGCAGCCACTCAGCGTAATTCAACATTTGTGAACCACCTAGCAGAGATCAACATCAAGGAAAATATGAAACAGAACATGGCAAGTAATACAGAATAAGGACACAATGGATAAGGGGAAAGCAGAGGGGGTGCTAATTGCCATGAAGGTGGAGGAAAACATAGAAACATCATGGAGAAGGAGGTATTTGATAATATTTTACCAAGTGTGTAATAAATGCTAGGCATTGTAGTCATGTATGCCTCACCTGTATTATTTTATTTAATTCTTACAATAAATTCATGAAGTATGGCTATGTCCATTTTACAGATGGGGAAACTGAGGTTTGAAGAGTTCAAGGTTCTTGCCCATGTTCTCACTTATGGCACAGCTACAATTTCCAATTTGGGTATGGTGTCTGACTTCAATGCCCGGACTCTCATCACAGCATTATACGCTCATCTGAGGTGGATCACAGGAGGCAGATACACACACACACACACACACACACACACACACACACACACAGCTTCAAAAGTAGGTCTCCAAACCTTAAAATTCAACCTGAAGACCATTAACTTTAACTCAAAGGCAATTGTGTAACCTGCTTCCTGCTCTGTTTTGTTGACCATGAAAACCTCAGGATGGAGGAGCCGCTTTAAGAAAATTATAGCTTTGTGGCTTAGTGCTTGTGGGATATAATTGACGGAATAGATAGATAGGGGCAAGGAGGTCTGATAAGGAACAACAAGTTAGGAACAGACTATCCTAAGAAAACAGAATGGCCTTTCATCAAGTTAATTCATCCTATCTTTAGTATTTTAAACATACATTATTGTTTAGTGTATTATTTTTCCATTTACCAATCAATCCCCCTTGTTTTATTTCAATACTATCTTTGCTCAACAAATTAAGGAGCGATTGAATCTGAGAATTATAGGAGAGGAAAACTTCATTTTTTTAAGCATTGTTCAAATTTTCTTTTTTATTCATTAAGTTTTCATTGTATTATGAGTTTTACTAAAACCAAAACCAAGAAAGTTAGCATATCATTCCCGGAGTGTCTTCAGCCCACAATCAAGGGCAAAAAGTGAGCATGTCGTTTTTACAGCCACTTTGGTTCGGAAGAGCATCAGCTGCTTCTAAAACCTGGTGACAGAGACTTTAATAAGGAGGGGTTTACTGCTAAAATAACATTCTGCACCTGCCCTGGGGGGCAATGTCCACTGCTATTTTACCATTATCTGCATTTCATATGCCTCTGCCACAAGCTTTTATTTTGTTAAACAAACTCTAATATATGACCTGCCTGAAAAGAAAATATTTATTCAGATCAGAGAAAGACTTTTAATATCTGAGAAAGGTTTCGATGGAACTCTCATTTAGAAGGAAAGAGAAGAAAGAAAACATACCTTATGTGCACTGCATTTCATTATCCATTCAACCATAGATAATGTTTAACTGGGCAATAGGAGTGCTAAATAATGTTAAATTACTCATGATCTACTACATCGAGATAGACTGAAAACTTATCTCAAATAGCACTCCTAAGTATCATTTGATTTGACATGATAAAGGATTTTATTATAGGCTTTATTTTCTTAACATGTATTTGCACAAGTGTGTATAGCATTCAATAGCAGCATCTGAGAAGCTGTAAATGTAGTTGGAGATGTTTTACACACACACACACACACACACACACACACACACACACACACACACACTGCTCCCGTCAGTCCCACTAACAAGAAATCCCTTCCTTTACTACATTACCATAATTTGTAAACTAAAGTCAATGGAAACTCATTAAAATACTTCACATTATTCAATATTTGCTATGTTTATCAGATATTTAAAGCCTTCTTCCAAAAGTGCTAATGTTCTCAATAATAAAACAATTACACATTTTGGAGGCATAATAGCAACATTCAAATGAATATTTACTCAAATAAATAACAATGAAGCAATAAAGTATTCCATTTATTTGCATATTTTTGTCCATTACCCAAAGTCATGTCTTTACAGTTTATCATAAACCTCAGAAAAGCAGTGGAGCTGAAAAAGCTGAATTTGGAAAATAAATGTGAGTTGTACTCCTGCTCACCTTGTGACCCTGGACAACACATTTCAACTCTCATTTGTTTTAATTTTGCTTTTGTTGCCTGTGTTTTTGGAGCCAGGTCCAAAAACATCATCACTGAGACCAATGTTAAGTTTATTGCCTATCTTTTCTACAACAAACTAAAAAGCTTCTGCAGAGCAATGAAAACCATCAACAAAATTAAAAAGCAACAAACTGATTAAAAGAAAACATTTGCAAATCATACATAGAAGGGGTTAATAACCAAAATATGTAAAGAGTTCCTAAAGCCCAATAACAAAAAAATCAGATTAAGAAATAGAGGACCTAACTAAACATTTTTCCAAAGCAGATCTACAGTTGCCCAACAGGCACACTAAAAAAAAAATGTTGAACATCACTAATCACCAGGGAAATGCAATGTAAACCACAACGAGATACCACCTCAGACTTGTTAGAATGGTTATCAAAAAAAAAAAAAAAAACAAGAAATAATCAGGATTGGGGAGGATGTAGAGAAAAGAGGAGTTTTGTACACTGCTGTTGGGAATGTAAATTGGTGCAGCCACAATGGAAAACAGCAAGGTAGCTCTTTAAAACCTTTAAAATCACACTACCATATACTCCAGCAATTCCACTACTAAGAATTTATCTAAGAAAATGAAAATGCTAATTCAAAAAGATATGTTCATATGTTCATTGCTTCATTTTCATAATAGCCAAGAAATGGAAACAACCTAAGTGTCCCTTGATGAATAAATGGATAAAGATGTGATAAGCATACATATGATGGAATACTACTCAGCCATAAAAAAAGAATGAAATCTTGCCATTTGTGACAACGTAGACAGACCTTGAGGGAATTATACTAAGTGAAAGGAGTAAGACAAAGAAAGACAAATACCATACGTGTGGAACCTAAGGAACAAAACCAATGAACACCGTAAAACAAAATACACAGGTACAGAGAACAGAACGGTGGTTGCTAGAGCAGAGGAAGGATGGGGGTGGAAAAACAGGAAAGGTTACCAAGAGGTACAAACTTCCAATTATAAAAACAAGTCATGGGGGTATAATAGACAGATGATGACTACAGCCAGAAACACTGTAGTGCATACCTGGAAGTTGCCAAAAAAGTAAACCCTCAAAGTTCTCATCACAAGAAAACCAAGCTGTAACTGTACAGTGCCTGACGGTAACTAGACACATGGTGGTGATCATTTCACAGTGAATACAAGCATCAAGTCATCATGATATACACATAAAACTAATATAATGTTATATGTCAATCATTCCTCAATTTAAAAAACTTTTTTCTACTCTCCAATCCTGTTGTTCTTCATCTATCTCACAGAGTTATTATGAAATCATGTATCTGAAAACACCCTAAAATTTAATGCATAGACTGTCTCTCATTATATCGGTAAGGAAGACAAGAGAAATGTCAAAAGCCAGAGGGCAACAGAGCCAAGATAGCTGTGCTCAACTCCCCTACAGGCAGACTCACTACTGTTAGGACATCAACAAAGCAGAGAAGGGGAGAGAGCAGCTTCCATAAATGCATGCCAAATTCTGCAATCATACGATCTAGAAATACTTATTTTAAATATGCTTATTTTAATTTCAGCATACATGAAGTCTTATGAGATTTCCAAAAAATCTTTGATTTATAGACAGGAAGTATGCCATAAATGTTCCACATTTGGGGCAGCTGAAGGTCTTAAATGGTCTCTAGGAAAATAATTCAGGTCTTCTACTTTTTCCTTGGGTTCTCCTTCCTCTACACTACAACTGCTTTTGGATTAGTCTGCTAGTTTGCTCATGCTGAGAATTTTCAACCTTTGCTTGAAAACACTAAAAGTACTAAGCTACCTCAATGTCTGACTTTCAGAATATGCCTGATTTCCAGCAACCGTGAGAAATATGTTCAAGTGAGGCTGAAGTTTATTAGGCGCAGGTGAGAACCTTCTACAAAATCACCAAGTGTGTAAGATTCAATCCTACTTGGTAGTTTAGGACTGCAGAAACTATCAAGGTTCTGACTCACAGATAGGTAAGACTCACAAAGGCTTGGAAAAAATTAACAAGCTAGAACAGGAAAGGTTTTTGTTTTTCATGATTTTTGTTGTTGTTGTTTGCTTGCTTGTTGCTGTTGTTGTTGGACATTCAACAACAGTGTCCTTTTACAAACTGTTCAAGACTCCTTGCATGAAGCTCCCAGGCTATCACAAAAGAACTGAATGCTTGTGCAACCATTAGCCTCTGTTTACTGTCCCAGACAAGAAACAAAGAAAGATAGGTGCCCAGCAACGGAAGCGCAGCAGGAAGAATTTCAGTTGGCCCCCAACTTTCAGAGGCAGTATTCCACCCCCAGCAACATCCTCAGGGCTTGGATGGCTTAAGGTTTCAACTATCAAGACTGTGTTAGGCACAAATAATTCTTCAGGATGTATGAAAGCAGAAAACCAAAAGACTATTACTCATTCAGAAATTGCCTGTGATGATCCATTTCCCATTCTCCAAGGTCCAGTTTTTAGAAATGTGAACTCTAAAGCAAATGAGGAGTCACAGGCCTTAGTGGCCAGTAGCTGAGAACATACCAGAAGCTGGAGGGAAGCTCTAGTGTCTGTCTCTAAACAGCCCTTCATCCCTCCAAATGACAGGGGGAGGGAGACTTTTTGACAATCCATCTGGAATTTTAGGGTTTTTTTTAAATGTTTACTTTTGAGAGAGACAAAGTGTGAGCCGAGAATGGGCAGAGAGAGAGAGAGGGAGACACAGAATCTGAAGTAGGCTCCAGGCTCGACACAGGGCTCAAACTCACACTGTGAGACCATGACCTGATTGGAAGTCAGACACTTAAATGACTGAGCCACCCAGGCACTCCTGGTATTCAAGTATTTTAATTTCAGCTGCTGCAGAAGCAATATAGAAGCACTATGAGATTGCAACAGGGATACCAATGCCTCAACTCTCCTACTGCAGAGACATTTGGAGCATAATTCAGTGATGGCCTGTGACCATCACCAAATCTCTCTATTTAGTGTCCTCTATATACACAAGCACTATGCTAGCTGGACATTGAGGAATAAACAAAAGGAGAAAATGGGATCTTTGCCCTAGGAAGTTTAATTTGCCACACCCTCCTTTATAGCACAGAAAATGCAATTCAAATTGTATTTATAATAGGGCGCCTGGGTGACTCAGTTGAGTGTCCAACTTTGACTCAGGTCATGATCTCATGAGTTCATGAGTTCAATCCCATGGGATGGGATTCTCTCTCTCCCTCTCTCTTTCTGCCTCTCCCCCATTTGTGTTTTCTCTCTCTGTCTCTCAAAATAAATAAATAAACTTAAAAAATAAAATTAAATGTATTTATAATGCCAAATGCTTTACGGCACAATGAGTCAAGATAAATATTTTACTCATATCAGAAGAAACTTGATCTGTATCAGAAAGATGTCCTAAAAACGTTCATATCCATTCATAGCTCTAGTGTTTTAAAACTAACATCTCCATCTGAACAGGGATTTCCAAATTATTCAGGTTAATTTTTATATGTACTAGCTAGCTTTTTCTCTACAGTAACTCTCAGAAACTGACTTTATTTCTCATTTTAAGGTGGGAAAACTGAGGCTCATGAAAGGGTAAATAACCTGGGTGAATCAATGAGCCCAGAGGGCCCTAAGCAAGGACACAACATCCTCCATTCTTGCTTCAGAGTGGCCACAATTATAGAGACACCAAACAAAACAACCTCTGCTATGCTTCAGGACAGAAAAGACAAGTATTAATTCATGAAGAAGATGACTTTCTCTTCAGTAGATTTAGTTTACGTTATAATTGGTTTAGTGAAAATTTAATCCTGGGAAATTTCTCTTAAGGCAAATTCTGAATGCCTTTCTGGGGATGTACCACACATCTGTGTATGGCTGTTCTACCTGGACATAGGCAAGGTGACACTCATGGTTTCCTCCCTGCTCAATTCTGACCTTTGGGATGGCCATGTCTAGCCCATCCTACTATCATTTTCTGCTCCCTTTCATGGATCTCAAGGCATCTCAAGGAGAAGGGGACTCAACATAAATCAAAACTTCACAAGTGACCCTCAGCTACTTTGCAGCCTATCATCCTAACCTAAGAGCTGCTTTCTGCTTTTTTTTTTTTTAAGAAAGGCTTGCTCAGAATAAATTCCTGCCACATGCATTTCTTCCTGACCGCATCACCTCTGCAAGCAGTCCTCTTAGCCAATCATCTATGGATGACCCCTAAGCCACTCAGACACTCACTTTACTTGCACACATTTTCCATGAATTCTGCTGGCCTCCCATTCTGTTTCATCAACAATGCATCTACTTATTAGTGGGATTCTCCTTCACATGAAATGAAATATACATTCTACAATCCAGCCTAAATGGGATCTTTGCTGCACTCCACTCAACTTTCTCCTTCATCTCAAAGTGCTTTCTTTAACAAGCATCTTCATGGTCCTCAAGGCTGCTGTTCTTTCACACTGCTGCCAAAGGAACCAATTCCAGTGACTGACTCATGATCTCCCATTAATCACTAAACCCGTGGACCAGTCCAAAAATATGCCTTGATGAATTTAAAGTAGGGGCAGGAGACAGTCTACAGTTGCTTGATATCTCAATGGGGAAGTGACTGCAGGGGATTCCAGCACTTTGTGGGTGACGTGGATCCCCAATTCCACCCTGAATGGTTCTCCTGGCCCTGGGCCACCAGGAGTTCACCTGGTTTTCTGGTGGATTTTGTATCTTATTTTCTTCCCCCAAATAGCCCAGTTTTAGAACTTCAAAGTTAAATTAGAAGTCTCCCTGGAGTCAGATATGAATCAGGAACTGAATAAACAAAAGTTTAAAATACAAAAACTCTAAAAGTCCTAGAAAAAATATTTTATAATATTTCTATCGTCTTGGCAGGGAGAAGTCCTGCTTAAAGATGACATGATGCTTAGAAGCCATAAAGAAAAAGGGTAACATATTTGACCACATACAAATTAAAAAGCTCAGAGCAGCAAAAGATGCTATAAACTAAATGAAGACTAGCAGTAGACCAGAAACAACTCTTACCTACTACTAAGGGAAAAACAACTACCTCAAAACAAAACAAAACAAAAACTATAGATGTACATGCTTCACATGACTAGAAAAACATAAATTTAAGTAAGATCCTATTTTTGTTTACAAAATTGGCAAAAATAAAACAGGCTCATATTCCTCAGTGCTGGCAAAATAAGATTCTAGTAGATTCTCAAATAATTCTAGTAAAAGGATAATTTGGGATGATAGTTTTGGAGGATAACCGAGCAGATCTTATTAAAATTTTAAATGGGTTGGGGCACCTGGATGGCTTAGTCAGTGAAGTATCCAACTCTTGATTTCAGCTCAGGTCACAATTTCACAGTTCATGGGTTAAAGCCCCACATCAGGTTCTGTGCTGAAAGCATGGAGCCTGCTTGGGAGTCTCTTTCTCTCTCTCTCTCTCTCTCTCTCTCTCTCTCTCTCCCTCCCTCCCTCCCTCCCCACCTCCCATGCTTGTTCTCTATCTCTCTCAAAATAAGTAAAAGTAAACTTTAAAAAATAGTAAAATTAGGGGCACCTAGATGGCTCAGTTGGGTGAGCATTCAAATTCGGCTCAGGTCATGATCTCACCATTGGTGGGTTTGAGCCCCATGTCACGCTCTGTGCTGACAGCTCGGACCCTGGAGCCTGCTTCAAATTCTGTGTCTCCCTCTCTCTCTCTGCCCCTCCCCAACTTGCACTCTGTCTCTGTCTCTCAACAATAAATAAATGTTAAAAAAAATTTTAATTAAAAAATAATTAAATTAAATTAAAATTTTAAATTTTAAATATTCTTTGGCCCTGCAATGGCACTTCTTTGACTCTATCTACAGAAATATTTTATAATCTTTTTTGCAAGAATTATTTATAATAGTGATGACCTGAAGATAGCATCAATGTTTTTCAGTAACGAAAAAATAAATACCTTCTGGTGAGTCCATGCAGTGAATATCAGGTACCCATAAAGAGAAATCAAATAAGTCTCTTTTTACCAAAAGAGAAAGATTTTTTAAAAGCAACTGGAATTTATTATCTAAAATATATACATACACATATTGGCATGGTATAAAAAAAGATCTGGAAGATCCAGTCCAAAGTAACCCAAAAGAGAGATTAGAATGGGTAAGAGAGAGATTGTACATTATATTTCATACTCTCTATTGTTTGAAGAATAAACAATCGTTTGAAGAATACTATTTGAAGAATGAAGAATTGTCATTTGTTACCTGGTGATTTAAACGCAGTCTTCTAGAACATGAAAACAGGTGCTGGTTCTGTATCACCCCACTGAACTGTCCTTCTTTGTCATGTTACATTCTGTCACCCAGTGGGCTACTGCCCAGGTCATGGTATAAGATATCCTCACTTCCCTATGCCACACAGTTAAACACCTGTTTTCACTGAATCCACTTTTTAAAGTTTTTTTTAAATGTTTTTTATTTATTTTTGATACAAAGAGAGACAGAGCATAGAGCGGGAGGGTCAGAGAGAGAAAGAGACACAGAACTGGAAGCAGGCTCCAGGCTCCGAACTAGCTGTCAGCACAGAGCCTGACGCAGGGCTCGAACCAACAAAAGTGAGATCTGACCTGAGCCGAAGTCGGAGGCTTAACCGACTGAGCCACCCAGGCGCCCCTGAATCCACTTTTTAAAGATAGGGAAAGCCAAAAAAGCAGATGGTCGCGGATGTTTTATGGCTGCAAAGCTGAGTCTACACATAGTTGAGCTGTGGCTAACTCAGGAGTCAGATGCTAAGGTCAGCAAACCTGTAAACTTCCTTGTGGTCCTATGGCCAGTACACTTGACTCAACAAGGAAAAAGAAGATGATGAGGAGAAAGGAGAACTTGGGGAAAGGTGGCTCTTAGAGGAGCCAGGACCCAAGGTGGGAAGACATGGTGCAAGTTCTGGTTTTTTAGCCAGATGACTTTGAACAATTTTAGTGCAACTTCTCTGAGTCTCAATGGTTAAAATGACATAGATAAAATCCCAAAGGGGCAGGATGACTGTGATAAATGTGATTTTGAATAGGAAAGCCTTTGCAATGGACAAAGCATTATATAGGATGTTCATATATATATATATATATATATATATATATTTCAAGCATAATTGACAGACAGTGTTTTATTAGTTTCAGGTGTAAAATATAGTGATTCAAGAATTCTATACGTCATTCAGGGCTCATCTCAGTACGTACATTCTTAATCTCCTTCACTCATTCACCCATCCCCCACCCACCTCCCTCTGGGAACCATCAGTTTGTTCTCTATACTTCAGACTCTGGTTTTTGGTTCGCCTCTTTTTTTTTCCTTTTGTTTATTAAACTCCACACATGAATGAAATTATGTATTTGTCTTTCTCTGACTGGCTTATTTGACTTAGGAGGATTCTATAGGGTGTTATTCTTATCTCCTCCACATATCCCACCAACTGGAGATCCTTTTCAGGGGGGACACGATGCTCTTTATAAAGCCAGATACCCCTGCTGAAGAAGTTCAGCACCATTTAAATTAATGTCATCTAATGTATGTCACCTTAAGTAAATATTCTGGCATCTAGCTGAGTTTGGTTTTGTGTCCAGGGAGTAGAGAGGCTGCCGGGGGAGGCAGTGGCATTTTGCAGTAGAAGGGCATGCCTGGGTTGGTCAGAGGAGTTCAGAGCATTTCATCTCTGGGCAGAACTGAGAAGAAAGGGCAAGGGGACATGTCCCTAAATCCCAGGTGGAGGAAGAGTGAGAACAAGCAGAGTCCATGGAACACAGAGACCATGAAGGACTGGGAAGCACAGCATTCCAAGGAACCATCCTCCTTCTGTTGGAAAGAAGAAACAAAAGGGAGATACAGGGACCCATGGAAGCCGCCACCTCTTCTCTCTTCATTTTTACCACAGTAAAACCTTGGATTGCAAGTAACTTGTTCAGTGAGTGTTCCACAAGGCAAGCAAACATTTCTAACACATTTTAACTTGATACATGAGTGATGTCTTGCAATATGAGTAGTACATGAGGCCAAACGTCCCATGATCACAGCTGAGCCAATGGTTCTTGAGTCACTTCGATATACAAGTACTTTAGATGACAAGCATATTTCCAGAACTCATTATGCTCACAAACCATGGTTTAATGATATTTGTTTAGGACCTGAGCAATAACCCAAGAATTGAAGATTATCCTGAAGCTGCACCCTCAAAGTGAGAGCGACACTCTGATTTTAGAAATTGAAGAGGCCAAACAGCCCCATGTGTTTTACTGGTGAAAACTTTGTCAGGCGAAGTGACTTCCTCCAAGTATTGCCAAATAGCTAATAAGCAAGTGGCAAAACTGGCGACTAGAGGCGTAGCTCTAGGCCAAGGGCACTGCTGCTGTTCCCTCAGGAGCATGTGGGAGTTGTGATGGCTGAAAGCCACTTGAGGGCTACAAGCAACCACACAGACATATTTAACCCACCTTCTAATAATCTTGGGAAAAGGCACTTGTCTTTTTTTGACAAATGATTAAAGAAAATTGCCAAATAATTTCCTTTTACTACGAAGGCACAAAAACCACTGACTGGTGTTTTTTTTTTTAAGCATTTTGCAGGCTGCCCTACACTATAAATCTTGTCTTCTGACTTCTCTGAAACATTCTTCCCCAAAAGAAAAACCCATCTGAGTCTGCCCAGTCCAAGAAATTCCTCATTGTCCTGGTCTTGCAAACACAATGTGACCTACTGCTGTCCATTCTCTGCTTCCCTCTGCTTGAATTAAAAAGAAACTTGAATTCTCTGATTCTATGGTTTTGACTCCTGGCTTTGCAAGTAGAAAAAATAATAATAAAAGGAAATCTTCCACTCAGCTTAGGTGCCTTTTAATAGGAAGCCTACAGACGTTTTTTCTTTATATGCAGAAAAGAAAAACCAAGTAGCAAGCTGCATGATAAGCAAAAGCAACTGTATATCTTTTCACAAATATTATTGGAAGGCTATTTGTGCTGCGCAAGGGATATCCAAAAGTTTCCATCATTCCTATTTCACCTTAACAATAACTGAGTAAAAGAAAGTGAACTTCAAGTTTGCTTTTCAAATGCAGTATCAGGATAAGAAAGCAGCCACTTTGTAGGCTAGTCCATGCTGATTCTAGGAAGTCTTTAGCCCTTAAAAATATTACAGAAATAATCAACTTTGACACATGAATCTAGATATTCAGCCAATATAAGTCATATTTTTTTCTTTTTTCTTTTTTTAAAGTTTATTTTATTTTTGAAAGAGAGAGCACAAGCAGGGGAGGAGTAGAGCGGGGTCAGGAGGATCCAAAGCAGGCATCTTGCTGACAGCAGAGAGCTTAATGCAGAGCTTGACCTTGCGAACCACAAGATCATGACCTGAGCTGAAGTTGGGCACTTAATGGACTAAGGCACCTAGGTGCCCCAGTCCCTATTTCTAAGTGAGTCCTAGAAGTAAATAAGCCAAAAGGAAACAAAGTCCCAGTTTCTGATGAAGTAAGGGTAGGGGTGGGATGTAGGAAGGGAAGGAGGAAAAGAGTCCGGAAAAGGCCGGGGGGGAGGGGGGGGGCTGAGGGGAGGGAGTAGGGAGAGATTATGGGTGGGCTCTTGCTTGGTGACTACAGATGATAGGAGGAGAAAGCATCAGGGTCTGTGCCTGGTCCCAGGAGTTTGGGTCAAGAGAATAGGCTTCATGCTTGTTCATTTGTTAAGATGTCTAAGACTATACTTTCAGGGATCATTTCTATAGTTCGTTTGTTCAGATGTCTTTTGGAGAGTACCCAACCATCATCAAACATAGCCAAAAGTCACATCCATTATACCCACCATCAACTATAATCACCCTGAGAGATGTGATAAACGGAATACAAACTGTCCTGAAGCAAAGGATGGAGACTGGGGCGGGCAACTGGCTGGTTCAAACATTTCCTTCTTCACCCATCACACCAAATAAATAATACAGACATTAAGCATGGTCAATTCACAGGAAGGAGGTTGGAAGAATTGGGATTAGCCATTTCCCCTCATGTTTACTTCCTCTAATTCAGAGGATGGTGTGCATAAAAACTAAACGGGGGTCTGCAATATGGTGACTATTTTTGCCTACGCAATATTCATTATCCCACTGCTGCTTAAATACCACCAGAAATCTTTTGAGAGCCTGTGCCCAATCCCAGGTGATGATAACTGTTGTTCTCCTTTGCAGCCCAGGATATGCTGCGGTTTAGGCCAATGAAACTAGCAGATACATGAAAGAAGGAGGAGAGGGTGTGATTTTTTTGGTTTTTTGGATATGAAGTGGCAGAAAGCATGACCCTCCCCTCTGCTTTCCTTCTTCCTGCCCTGAATGGGTATATGATATCCAGAATGCGATAGCCATTTTGCAACCAGATGAGGACCAAAAGAAAGGAAATCTACAACAATTACAGAAACATTCGCCCTAACACCGCTGAGGTCCTGAAGTAAAGCTAGCAAGCACCGATCTCTGGACTATTGTTAAATTAGAATGAGAACCCTCTATGTATCTACTTAAGATGCCGTAGTTGGGTTTTGGATTACTGGCTGCCAAATGCATTTCTAAACAATAACAATGTTTTCTATCTTCTTACAAAATGAGGCATCAAATAGAATGTATTTATATATTCACGAAGGAGGAAAAGAACTCTTAACAATAGCCAAAGTAGAAATGAGCCCTCCAGTAATTTAAACCTTGCTTATCTGACAAGTGCCAGTCTCTTTATTGTTTTCAATCATCACCAGCAACATAAGATATTTCCTGAGAGCAGATGCATTAATTCAAAAATGCTAGTCCACATTCATATCCATATCATTTATCACAAAGACTGTCAATAAAAGACCCCGGTTCTCCAAGAAGATTAAAAAAATGCATATATTTTATGTCAGTGCCATTAACTCTAAGCAACAATTACAGTATCATTTGTAAAGTACTTATTATGTACCTGACAGTGGTGTTTTAAATCACTCTCATTTCACCTTAAGCTAACCTTATGGGATAGGCTTAATTAGCTAGTTTTCTCAGATAGGCAGGTGGGGAAACTGAGGTTTAGAACCTAAATTACTTGTCCTGAATCCCACAGTTAGTTATGATCGACCCTGTGTGACCCCAGTGCTCTGTGACCATAGGAATATTATGTTGCGGATTCAAAAAGCAGTACCCATTTTAAATCATTTTGCCAACAACGGATATGGCTTCAGAGCCAGACCCTATGTTACAAGGGCCCTGGCATGCACAAAAGAAATGTACACATGCCCACATATAAAGAATGACCCTTAATCTATGTCACTCAAGCTGCTGCAGACACGCCACAGTCCTGCATTCCAAAAGCGCCATTGAAGCCACAAGTCAGATGGGAGCTAAGGAGTTACCTGTCAGCATGAGAAAAACGTCTGTCTTCAATTAAAGCACAAGTAAAGACAGAAAGGAAAAAGGAGAAGAAGAAAAAGAAGAAGAAGAAAAGGAATTCTGTACACCTAGGGAGTCATCGATAATAGGGCCAACTGAATAGCAGCCGTCATCCTGAGGGCCTTCCACCTTTTCTCAGCAAAAATTTCTTTCATGCAGCGTGAGCCACAGGGAGCTGGATATTTCCACTGTTTGTGTTATGCGGAGCCAGAGAGGACGTGTCTTCAGGTCCCCACAACTGTTTGGAGCTGTCAAAGCTGGCAGGCAAATCACAAAGGATCAAGTCACTCTTGTCATAACTGTACCTTAATGACCTCGCAAGGTGTAGGACTCTCACCTGCCCCAAAATGTCAAACAGGAATCCCCGGAGAATGTTCAGATTCTGGAGACCCCTTGACATGATATACCTAACATGCTTGAAATGAGTTTTAACTGTTATCAGATTAGAGGCCCGGGTTCGCAAAATATTTCTGTGAGAATCATCTTCAAATCCCTGGTGGCTGTGTTCGGTCGGACCTCTGTCTAACCTACAGAGAGAAGCAGCTTACAGGACTGTTGGAAATAACTGATCTTTTCTCCAGAGAATCTTTAGGTCCATGCCAATCATCACAAAATGGGTTCGAGGCCACCATTCATGTTTTGGCTTTGTTAGCTGACGTTCACATGGTTTCCTTGGGCTTTAAGACAAAACCTACGTTTGGCCAGAGTCTGCACTTCAACAACTAAGGTTTCTGATGATGGCCATACAAACGTGTCCACAGCCTTTTCATGCACCTATAATCTCAAAGGCCCAGCCTCTTGAACTAAAGTGGTAATCTGGCTTCCACTCTCTCGGAAGGAAGGGAGCAGAAACTCAAATGTGGGTTCACTAAAAACTTTCCTCCACAGAAGAACACTCAAAATGAAAAGAAGGTTGTATTTTTTTTAATTTTTTAAGTTTATTTATTTATGAAAGATAGAGACAGAGCATGAGTAGGGGAAAGGGCAGAGAGAGAGGAAAACACAGAATCTAAAGCAAGCTCCGGGCTCTGAGTTGTCAGCACAGAGCTGGAGGCGGGGCTTGCACTCACCGACCAGAAGATCATGACCGGAGCTCAAGTCAGACGCTCCACCGACGGAGCCACCCAGGTGTCCCAAGAAGGTTGTATTTAGATTTTGTCTGATGCTAATGGCTGTTGCGACCAGGGTCACCATCGGAGTTTATTATCACCATTCAAGATACCATCACACCTTCGTGCTGTGGTGGCTGTCCACACATACTAGGACATCAGCAGTGAGCTAGGCCTTTTCACAGCCGTGTCCTCAAAGGTGGCGGCAGGTATTTGTGAAGAGAAAATTAAACCTCTGTGGAGGGCTTTCCCAGTTTTTTATTTTCATAAAAATTATATTTTCAAGACTAGTATTTTTATATTATATTTGTCTACGTTTATCACTTTAATTATGCTATTGTAATCCCCCAGCAAAATAAATGAATATTCTAAAATCCAGTTCTAAAAACAATCAATATTTTTAAAAATAAGGTCTTCCGTTGTCTCTTCTCTTTGAAGACACATCTATTTCATGCCCAGACTTCAGCAAATATGCCTTAATTACAAAATTTCCTATCTCTGGGGCTTTAGGTCTTATACATGAAACAACTTTAAGTATTATTCCCTAGCAAAGTAAGAGAACAAAACAAAGTTTACTACATATTCCATTCAACCTCTGTAGGAATGTTTGTTGTAAGAAAAAAAAAAAAGTCCAAGGAAAATATGATGAAATGAGTATCACTTTAAAAAATAATAAATAAACACATCATTGTGGGTTCAGAAGATGGGCTTGATCTTTAGTGTTATCTGAACAACCACTACAAGAAAAATACACAACTCAAGGAAGGTCTCAAACCAATAAACTTGCTAGGGACCATTTTTTCTTTCAGCCTTTGGTAAAAGAATGCATGGGCCAGCATTTTCTAAATTGTTAGTTCAAAAATGTCAGCATGTATTTCTTGGATAAAAGGACTTCTATTAAATAAACTGAGGGGCAGGGGTGTTCTGCCTTCTGCATTTCAAAGGTGGCTCAGACCACTTGCAGAAACAGGCTAATTCCCTGCCTAAAGGGAGTCTCCCAAATGTGTTTTAAATGAAAATCCGCAGGCCCCATCTCCCCAGATTTTGATTCCGTGAGTCTATGAGGCCTGGGAATTTGCGATTACAAGGCCAGATTTGGAAACTACCACTATCACACATATTGGAGACACACAATGCATATCAGCAAATTAAGTTAGGGGAAATTGCACATTAAAAAAAAAAAAAAAAGTGCTTCCTTTCTTCTGCCCTATGTTTGCCAAACTCACTTGACATTGAAAATGCTTCTGTCTTCCCACTTTCTCCCCTTCCCCCAGAACTATTTATATTTTCCCACTGAATAAAGTTAAGAAAACACTAATATAAGCAAATCTAGTGTTTCTATAACCCTTATATTCTTAGAATCTCATTTTTTATGTATACTTGATTAGACTTGGTGAGTGGCATTAGCAGACATGTTTATCGTAGAAATGTTTGGCAAAAACATTCCCTGGATCTACACAGAGCTCAGTTTCCCTATCTGCTATACATACACCTATAGAATTATACCAAAAAATAAATAAATAAATAAAAGACTTCCAGAAGCAGAATTCCACAAAACTTCCAAATCCTCATTTTACAAGCCCTTAAAGCTGGGGATCATTTCTTACGTATTTCTGTATCAGCAACACTTTGCACAGGGTATGAAATGAATCCATGTTTGTCGCTGGAGCTGCTGAAATGAAGATTCACACTACTACACGTACTGAACACAAGCAGGGATTAAAGCAGTTTACAAAGAATTTTTTAAACAACATGAGTTCAAGCAAAAACAGCTCACTGTTGCCTAAAATCTCAGACAATACAAACCTCTTCGAGGTCTACAACTTGGCATGCTTCCGATCATTTCACGTCACTGTTGACGAGTATGGTTCACTACTTGCCATCCTGACCCATTCCAGATTATTAACCAATTATACCCTATCAAGGAAGAGTGTAGAGTTACAGAAAACTAACACACACCCAGAGGAAGGCTTTTTTGATGGTCTACCCCTTATTTGTAAAACATGCTGGTTACGTGGGGGCAGAAATCCCATTTCCCTTGCTCAGCACTCTTCATAGAGGTGTCCAGGAATCACTCAGCGTATACCCTGTTTTAGAGTGGGTGTATGTATACGTGCTAAGCAAGTGACCACAGTTCCCATGCAGCGTGCAGGTCCCATGAGAGGAGGAGAGGTGAGGGTTCCTTTTGTTACTCACACAGCAGCCTCAGCTCTAGGAGTTTGCCAAGGGACTGCTCCATAAACCACAGGGAACAGATGAGTGAATTAATGAATGCCACGTTCATCACATGCTCTTGCTGGAGATGCGGTTACAGGACCAGCATCTACCTCCTGGCCTGCTTTCATCACAAGCCTCTTTTCCTGGCTAATCAAGATTTGAAACTACCAGTGTCCCAGACAGTGTCCCCAAACATTGAAGCTCCGCGGAGGCCTCGCAGAGCTTGTGTTAATTCAGAAAAGACCTTTGTATTGTTCACTGGTGTTGAATATCTCTACGAAAAGTAATGCTTATACTTTATGGATCTTTCAACTCCAAGAAACTACAATGTCTTTATTCTCTGAGCAAAGGACTTTTTCTCCATAAGCTGGACTTTTTCTTCAAGGAGCCTGTCTACCAGGAGTCCAAGAAGCAAAGGGGAAACAGATAATTAGGGCTAAAATAAACAACCTGAAAAAAATGAAGGATCTTCTCTTAGAACTATATATACCCTAAAATACAAATCTCACTGGGTTAAAACTCTCTCCATGTCTTCCTCTCTCCATATATCCCTTATTTTCAAAATACACGACCACGGCTAAGGACAAACCTCATAATGTTAGAGCTGCAAAATTGGAAGAATGCTTGGATATGACAAAGTGAAAGGAGAAAGAGGAGGGGAGAAAAAGGGGGATGAGAAGTGGAGGCACAAAGGGTCACGTTGTTCCTAGGGAAATGCTAACTTCTCTTCCGCAACCTCAGACAGGAGATCGCTTCCTACTTCACCAGCAGAGCACCACAGGATGGGGCATTAAGGCTGCCACCCTACCTCTCTACATCTCGGTTTGTCCATTGCTAGAAGTCAGTGCCTGACATGGTGATTCCTCTATATTACAGGATGTGATAGGAGTTGGGGTTTGCAAAGTATTTTCAGGTAAAGGCAGCCAATTGCTGCTAAAGAAAAACCACTCCAGCTGTGGCAGATGGCTTGGAATAACTCTTTCTCTCCAGTCACTTCAGGCCAACTTCCATCACAGGCAGGAGCTTTGTACTTTATAAATACAAACAGAGGAGTAAGGACTATTAGAATCAAGACACCCGTATTTTAAAGCTTAATGAGGCTAAGGTCACATAGGGAAAGGGAATGATTCAAGAGCAGTCCATTAAGAGTAGTGATTGCACCCAAAGGCCAGTCTCCTGAAGCAGGCCAGAACTCCTTCTTCCACCACATTCCCTACATGTCACAGAATTCTTGAAGTCTGAAGACTGGAAAAGATTTGAAAAAGTTGTGATTCCTAAAAAAGTGTAAAACCTCACTAGTCAGTCTTGAGCATACAGTTCCTAACAACCATGAAGAAACCACAGACACTTGCCACACACTTCATCCACCTCAGTAAAGAGAACTTGATAATCACCAATACCTAAGAGCAAGGCTTTATTTATTTATTGCTCAACACTCACTAGCACTCTGAAATTCCAAACAGCATCTTCCCTCACCACCAACCCAGCCTCCTTCAGCAAGGTTACCTTATTAGCCCCCACACCAGACAACCTCCCTTTCTGATGCTAATGCTTTTCAAACAACCAAACCCCTTGGTGTTCCAGCAAAATTGCCTAAGGTCACTCAGCAACTGCAGATAAAATGAAAGAACTTCCATTAAAAATAAATAGATAAAATAACCACTATATTCCTTAGAACAAAAAAAACCCACACAACTAAAGAAGAGGAAGAGTTTGTCTGGATCTCTATGCCTTGTGTTTGAAAGAAGAGGAAACATTTAAAACTTGCATGCTTTTAGTTTTCTTAATCCATCCTTTTTTCCTTCCTTCCTTCCTTTCTTCCCTCCTTCCCTCCTTCTTCCCCTCCTTCCTTCCTTCCTACCTACCTACCCACCAGTACCTTCAAAACCACCAGTACTAAAGTTTCAATTCCTCAACTGCCACCTTCCTGGTAGCACAGTTCTATCTTTCATATGTCCTATCATCACTAGGATTGCTAGGAATGATGACTGGTTACTTCCTCTTTATTCAAATTAAACCCTGGGTCTTTCTTTTCCCAAGGGGCCCGGCTCCAGAGTGGAGAAAAATTAAATGTGGGAAATCATTGCTCTAACGAGGCTATTAAACCATGTACTCAGCCTAGCACACAGCAGCATATAGTTTGCACATACTGACCCCTGACCAAGACCCCTGATCAAAAAGTTGATTGAAATAGAATGATTCCAAAGAATGATGTAATCACTGCCCCCTTCAATACAAAGAGAACGGGGGTATCATGCAATTCCAGCTGCAGTTTACTTTGCACGCACTTTTTCAGCATAATTTTGTAGGGACATCAGAAAACAGATCGACAATTTGGTTACATAATTTGCCAAGACTAACCAAAGCAGTTAATTGTCAAGTACTCAAACCATCTCCAATTCAACTTGTTAAGCATGGCTAGCTGGGGGCATATTTTTGGCATGACATTAAGAGGACCATTGTGAATACAGAAACAGACATTTAGATTAGTTTTGTTTTTAATCAAAGCAACTAATAAATATGTATTCTGTATATAGTTCTTCAAAAACCAACAGTTACCCTGCTGCCAACAAGTCTGTTATCTTAGGATGCAGACTGTGTCTGAGAGCTGAAACCTCTCTCTTTTTCAGCTGAATGAGACCTTCTGTACTTACTGAGCTCCAAGTGGAGTATCTTGTTTACACTTCCTCAGTAATCTCTTCTTCCTCTCCATTTTTGTATTCCTAAATCTGCTTTGTTCAGGACATATCTGAAAACTGAAGCCTCTACTGAGGCCTTTGGGAATCTTTCAGCCCAGCATTGTCTATTCATTTTTTTATTCAGAAACCCCTCTTTCTTTTTGCCATGGTGTATAATCACTGGAAACCCCTTAGGAAATCTTTTAATCATTTCATCCTTTTTGCATGGTAAATGATAACGGATTTAAAATAAAGCATTCATCTGAGATCAATAATTATCAATTTTATCATAAAGTTCACTTAATACAATCTTAATAATATTCTATATGAAGACAAATTTTAACCCTTCCCCATTTAATAAGTGATATATGCAGCTTAATTTCCTTTAAATTTATAAGAAAAATAATGATATGCCTATAATTTAAATTTAAATGACATTATATATTACAAAGTTGCAGTCATCAAAACAGTATGGTACTGGCACAAATATACACACATAGATCAACAGCGCAGAAGAGAAAAACCAGAAATTAACCCACAAGTATATAGTCAACTAATCTTTGACAAAGCAGGGAAGAGTATTCAACGAGAAAAGAACAGTGTCTTCAACAAATAGTGTTGGGAAAACTGGACAGCAACATGCAAAAGGATCTGGACCACTTTCTTACACCAAACACATAGATTCAAAATGGATTAAAGACTTTAATGTGAGACCTGAAACCATAAAAGTCCTAGAAGAGAACACAGGCAGTAATCTCTTTGAAATCAGCTGCAGTAACTTTTCTCTATACATGTCTCCTGAGACAAGAGAAAGAAAAGCAAAAACAAACTATTGGGCCTACATCAAAATAAAAAGCTTCTGCGTAGCAAGGGAAACAACAACAAAACTAAAAGACAACCTACTGAATGGAAGAAGATATTTACAAATGACATATCGGATAAAGGTTTAGCATCCAAAATATATAAAGAACTTACATACCTCAACACCAAAAAAAAAATTTTTTTTAATTAAAAATACAAATAATGCAATTAAACAATGGGCAGAAGCCATCAACAGACATTTTTCCAAAGATACCCAGACGGCCAACAGACACATGAAAAGATGTTCATCATCACTTACATCAGGGAAATGCAAATAAAAACCACAATGAGATGCCACCTCACACCTGTCCGAATGGCTAAAAGCAACAACACAAGAAATAAAAGGTGTTGGTGAGGGTGTGGAACCCTTGTGCACTGTTGGAGGGAATGCAAATTTGTGCAGCTACTCTAGCAAAGAGTATGGTGTTTCCTCAAAGTGTTAAAAACAGAGCTACCCTACAATCCAGCAACTGCACTACGGGGTATTTACCCAAGAATACAAAAATACTAATTCAAAGGGATACACGAATCCCTATGTTTATAGCAGCATTGTTTACAATAGCCAAGCCCAGTTGTCCATTTATAGATGAATAGATAAAGAAAATGTGGACTTTGATTCAGCTACAAAAATATAATGACATCTTGTCATTTGCAACAACATGGATGGAGCTAGAGTGTACGATGCTAACTGAAATAAGTCAGTCAGAGAAAGACAAATACAATATGATTTCACTCATATGTGGAATTTAGGAAACAAAACAAATGAGCAAAGGGAAGGGAGAGAGGGGGGAGAGAGAGAGAGAGAGAGAGAGAGAGAGAGAGAGAGAGATTGATTGAGAGAGAGATCAAGAAATAGACTCTTAACTATAGAGAACAAACCGATGGTTACCAGAGGGGAAGTGGGTGAAGGGTTGGGAGAAATAGGTGATGGGGATTAAGGAGTGCACTTGTCGTGATGAGCTCTGGCTGAAATATAGAACTGCTGAATCACCACATCATACACTTGAAACTAATATAACAATGTAAAAAAATAAAATAATATAAAAAGATATATAACAAAAAAATACATAATTGGAAGAAACATTCCTGAAATAAAAAGTAAAAAACAAAACAAACAAAAAATGAAACTACATAATAAAAGAGCATACCACGTGCTTAATAGGAGAATACTGAGGTGCACCTCGGTGGCTCAGTTAAGTATCAGACTCTTGATTTCAGCGTAGGTCATGGAGCGCTGTGTTTTGCTCTGCGCTGACAGAGCAGAGCCTGCTTGGGTTTCTTTCTCTCCCTTTCTCTCTGCCCCTCCCCAGCTTGTGTGCTGATCACTCCCTCCCTCTGTCTGTCTCTCTCTCTCTCTCTCTCTCTCTCTCTCTCTCAAAATAACTAAACATTTTAATATGAAAACATTGACTAGGAAAGCCTATTTCAATACTTATTTTGACAAAATCATGGGCGTTTACAGAACAAGAAAAAAAAAGTCAGGAGGTGGGTATTTAGTCAGGAACAACAGTGAATTATAAACAGAAGAAAATTACGTTATCATTAGACTCTGACAGCAATGCTTCATTACAGATCAAAATGGAGGGCAATTTCAGTGGGGAAGCAAACATCACCCCGCCAGAGAGAGAGGGGAGAGAATGCTCAGAACAGCATCAGGCTGTAACTGCTTTGGCCAGAAGTCAGAACACTGAGGAGAATCAGAAACAGAAGCCTGAACTCCAGTTCCTGGGCCCACAATAAGCAGACGATAAAAACAAACAAACAAGCTTGCAGCCTATCTCCCTCTCACTTTTGAAGGCTAAAATCTCCTTTCCCTTCTACCAAACCAGACCAGCTTCTTCCTGGTTTCGTACAATGAAGAGTTAGTGATTTTTTTTTTTTGGTAAATGTAAGAACGATCACCTGTGATCAAGTTTTTTTACCAAAAAAGTATGGTATCATTGCCATGGGTTTTTTTTTAAATTTTTAATTTAATTTTCTTAAGTAAATTCCACACCATACCTGGGAGTTGAAGTCACAACCCCGAGATCAAGACTCGCATGCCCTACTCAGTGAGCCAGCCAGGTACCCCACCTATTCCATTTTTTAATCTGAACCTTAGACTCTGTGAAAAATGATATGACTCAGTGATCGTAATTACTAATTAGCCAAGATAACAAATTCCTTATATCTAGGATTGGACCAGATACCTAATCATCTTACAGTGGTCTTCAGTTTTGAGAATGTTATACAAATTTCCCTAAGGTTTGGAGGTTTCAAAAATGATTATTGTGAGGCGATCCTATAGCCACTGGAAAAAAATGCAAAGTAGGAAAAAGCATGTTAAGTTGACCACATTCACAGAAAACAATGCAAGGATATGCTAAATGTCCTCAGCACCTTGCCTCCACGAATTTTATCATGCCAAAATTCATTATAGCCAATTCTGCTACAACAAAACATATGTGTTCCTAAAAACCTCTATGCTTTGCAAATTGTGCAATAAAGACCATAGGGTTTATGGGGAACATGTGGTTAGAGGTAAGGCACTCCAAAAGGATACAAGTAATATTTTGCTTTAAAGAAGGATCTTAATAAAAACAGTAGCAATTGTATACATGTTAAATGGCTAAGAAACACAATTTTGATGTGTTTCTTAGCCATTTAACATGTGTGAAACTGGCACTTTACCTCATTAAAAAACCTAGAGTTTGGGGCACCTGGATGGCTCAGTCGACTGAGTGTTAAGACTTCGGTTAAGGTCATGATCTCAACTCTCATGGGTTTGAGTCCCGCATTGGGCTCTGAGCTGACAGCTGAGAGCCTGGAGCCTGTCTTGGATTCTATGTCTCCTTCTCTTTATCCTTCCCCCGCTCACGCTCTCTCTCACTCTCTCTCTCTCAAAAAAATAAACATTAAAAAATTAAAAGAAAACACAACCCTGGCGTGTGCATTTAGAATTGGGTGCAGAAAGAGACGCATCTTGTGAGTTGCTCTCAGGCATGGTACCTGGGTGGTCTGATATCAAACAGAAAGTTGTAACACCAAATGTGGATACAGGTGAGGCACATGATACACCAGTCAGTTAAGGCTACAGATGAGTGGATGTGCACACTGTGCATTTTGGGTAGTGTTTAGCGGTCTCAGCTAGCTGCACTTTCCTCCATTCATCTGATGTTTCTCTAGAAAGAAATGTCTCATAAGCAAACCATTTGCTTTATGGTTGTTCTCTAATATATTAGTTACTTTGTGGCAAATTCTTATTTTCAAAACAACTGTTATAACAGAACTGACTCTACTGGGAGTTGATTAAACTTGTAAAAGAAATGAAGACTAAAATTCAGAGATTAGAAATCTAGGAACGATTTAAGGATCATCTATTCTAATTCAATTCCTCATATTATAGATAATATTAAGATACAAGTATCTTGTTTGAACTTCCTTTTAAAATTCCATCCTTTATTTTTTTAATTAATGAAGTACACTTGACATACAATGTATTAGTTGCATGTGTACAATACAGTGAGCAGACAATTATGCATTACACAACCCACCGTAAGTATAGTTACCATTTGTCACCACACAATGTTATTATAATTTATTAATTTTATTCCCTAAGCTGTACTTTTCATCTCTGTGACTTACTTATAACTGGAAGTCTATACCTCTTAACATCTTTCACCTATTTTGTCCATCCCTAATCCTACTTTTCTCTGGCAACTACCAGTTTGTTCTCCATCTTTATGAATCTGTTTTGTGTGTGTGTGTGTGTGTGTGTGTGTGTGTGTGTGTGTGTGCCCACACATGTGTGTTGTAGTAACAGATGGTATTTGTCTTTCACTATCTGACTTACTTCGTTTAGCATAATACTCTTTAGGGCCACTCCTGTTGACACAAATGGGAAGACCTTCTTTTATGGCTGTGTAAAATTCCATTGTATATAATACCATTTTGTCTTTATCTACTCATCTATCAATGGGCACTTGGGTTGCTTCTGTTTCTTGGTTATTGTAAATAATGCTTTACAAACAAATTATAAATCAACACAGGGGTGCTGAACTCTCTCCTATTTTTAAAGGTCTTGCTCCTATAGCTTAGGGTTGAGTAATCTTTCAAGACTCAGTCTAAGATAGAGAAAATGCTGGAGGAGAGAAGCTTTGATAGGAAAATCAAATGCTTAGTACACAGACCAGTTCCAGTTCCATGGATACAGCCCCTCATCTGATCCACACTGTTAATCTGGGTGCCTTAAGAGTTATTTAAGAGATACATAATAATTAGTATCCAAGAAGCACACTCCTACTGGTCCATATAACACAAAAACATACATATGAAAAGACAATGTTTTCAATCTGTTGGGTTCTCTCCATGATATTATTTTGAGATTCCTAAGAGAGTCATGGGACTGGGTACACATTAATACTTTTGAGAGTAATGGTGTTAGTATCACTGCTACAGGACTATTTGTCTGGGTAGTGAGAAGTGATCAGAGGACCCTACTAGCCTTTTAAGGGTGATTCATTTACTTTCAGAGTTTCAAAAACATCTGCAAAAGAAGAGGCCGGCTTTTCTCAATATACAAGTTGGAAGGACAGAAGTTAGAAAGTGTCCTTCTCCAATTTCAACTAAAGAGGAAGAGGGAAAGAGTTTGCAGTGCCTTATCCAATGTGGCCTGCTAGAATCTACCTGGAAAACATTTCAGTAATTCCCATTCAGTGACTATTACTGAACACCTACTGTGTACCAGGCATGGATGCAGACTTCCTGAACAAACTCGCTGGGGGTGGCAACTAAAGCCTGCATTATTTAAATACTTCCCAGGTCAGTCCTTTGAACACCCCCTGGTTGACAGTCACTGATTTAACACATGAAAAGGTATCACATTTTATGTAAGGGATAAATCCAGTTGGAATTTTAGAAAGTTTGAAAAGCTGGAAGAGAAGAAAGATTGTGTATGAAGAAGCATCTGGTGTGGGGTGTTTTTTTTTTCTTTCTCTTATTTATTTTTATCTTTGCATTAAGAAGGAGATATTTAGGATAAAACATGAGGAGGAAAACTTTTTAGGTCTCCATGAGTATGTGTGCATCCAAGCTATCTTCTATAGATTTTGAACCAAATGAAAAGCCATCTGGCTGACACATAAAGAAAGGATTGAAACATACTGACAAAGAGCCTGGACATCAGGGTGAGGGGTGTCTGTGGGAAAGAAGTAGAGTTTAAAATCTAGGTCTTACTCTACCTACTCAATCTCTGGCAGTTCCAGTAAGAACCAGAACTGAGCCAGGGTCAAAAAACTAAAACCTTTCTCCTTCACAGATACCACCTTTCATCAGTATCCACATTCCTTCTCTCTTCTCAAAGTCTAATCAATCACTAACAACAACAACAAAATAATCCAGTTTGTTTTGTTAATCTCACCAGGTTTAAGCAGATGCATCAGCATGCCCTTTGAAAGGAAACATTTCCCACATGCTCTTCAACCCAAATCTTATAAACTAATAAATAAAACAAGCTGACTTCAATTGGGTACCCAAACATACACCTTTCCTTCATTTATGACTCATGAGACAGATTGATAAACAGAGGTAGACCGCAACATACATCATATGCTCTGAGTAGCAGCCACAAAAGAAAATATCATTAAAGGGATCTTCATCTCCAATAAAATACATCCTATACTTTCCCCAAAGACTCTCCATAAATTACCACTGCTAAAGAAAATAAGGCATAATCATTTCTTTCAATAATGCTCAGCTGGTTTCCAACTGTACAAATTCCATAGTGATGTACATCTGTTTTGAGAATTAGACTGCTTAACCAAAGGTAAAATTTTCTCAGAGATAACAGGTGATTGATAGTCTACTTTCATTTACTTTAAGTAGATAAGTTTAATTAGCATAAACTTAAGGGCTATATATTTTTATAATAGTTCTTATTCTTCAGATTCTTTGGCCTGTAGTTGTCTGAATTCTCAGAAAATTTCCTTTAAACATACTTAAAACAAAGGAGGCATCAATGGTGATTGATATTTATTAATACCTATAGATGCTAGAGTAACTGACCAATCACTGTAAATGTTACTACTCATTTAAAAGTCTCGAACTTTTCTTACTCTGACTACTCAAATGCACTATGATTTTTAATTGGTTAAAATACAATCTGCTGAATTAAAATATTCTTATCTTGTTTGAGAGGAGATCATAACTCCTATACCCAAAGCTTACAGAAATGATTAAAAATGTTGACCACATAGATACCACATCTCATCATTGGCAAATGAAAAATGTTTAATGAAAAGAAAGAAACATCATGGAATTAAAAGTTGGGGCTTTCTTCCTCAAAGACATGTAAACAGACATTCCATCAATGACCACAAGATTGCCAAAATTATTTTTCCTTCAGATATTCAAAAAATGAGAGAGATCTAATAGGATAAGCTTCAGAAGTCAAGCAAAAACTCTCATTCCAGTCTTCTCTCAAGAGCCAATTAGTTGAAGGCCTTAGAAATAGAATAAGGTAGGGGCGCCTGGGTGGCTCACTTAGTTAAGTGTCAGATTTCGGCTCAGGTCATCATCTCACAGTTTGTGAGTTCAAGCTCCTTGTTGGGCCTGCTTCAGATTCTGTGTCTCCCTCTCCTTCTGCCCCTCCCCTGCTTGTGTTCTGTCTCTGTCTCTCAAAAATAAATACATGTAATTAAAAATTTCTAAAAGAAAGAAATAGAACAAGGTACCAATTCTCTGCAGCAGCAAAGTACAGAAGCCCTTATATTTTAGTCAGAATAAGCGACAGATAACCAGCATAAGAAACTCAGCAGGCATGCCCGCAATGCACACCTCTCAGTGGACTCCTTCTGCAGCCCCCAAAGAATTGTGCATAAAACCCCAGCCTGCCTGCTCTACCCTTCACTGTCTGAGATCCTTGCTGCCACGGTAACGAGAGGGCAGAAGGAAGCAGTAATCTGAGTTTCTTAAAAAACCTTTGTCCTGGAAAAAGAGGGGAAAAGAGCGAGGGGTAGGAAGAGGGAAAACCAGAGAGGAACAGAATAATTACTTTCATGGAGGTGAAGTGGTGTTTGCCATAAACTAAATGCACAGCAACTTGCTTTTTAGGTTTGAATGGCTCTGGCTGCCAGCTCCTGAAAGAATCTGGCCCCTACCTCTGCCTCTTGAGAAAAGTGTGGTGTGTGTGTGTGTGTGTGTGTGTGTGAGAGAGAGAGAGAGAGAGAGAGAGAGAGAGAGAGAGAGAGATTGGGTGAGGGGGGTTGGGGGAGTAGGAGTAGGCGAAGGAAAGCCAGAGAGCCAGTGCGTGGACTGGGAAGGGAGTGGAAGGGGAGGGGGCTGGAGGGATTGGAGGGAGGCGGAGGGGTGGGGGGAGAGCACTAGTATGTGACCCACATATGGAATGAGCATTAGAACAATGAGGACAGGACGGGACAGCCAAACCAGTGCACTCTGGGGCAGCAGTTTTCAAAACAAGGCTTCACAGCTTTGCAAGAAAGGGGGGTGTGGGGAAACATAACACAAAACAAGCTAATTGAAATAAGCGACTGGATACAAAACGAGCTGGCCAAATCACCAGCGACTGGGACACTGTGGGCTCCTGGATTTCATTTTTATACAGCGTGTGGGTTTTCCCCCCTCCTTCCTAGAAAGCTTTCGGTCCCAGGGGTTTAGAATTCCAGAGGACCCAATTAACACCATACTTGGCTAGCTCACATACTCATGGAGTAGGATCAATATGAAATAAGCTGCCTTTTAGCATCTCCATAAAATAAAACAGCCTGGAAACTGGGTCTGCTGCTTTTTTATTTCCTCTGTAGAGTGACAGCCAAACTGGGAGGCTGGGGGTGGCGAGAGACACACACGTCTCAGACATGAAGTGAGGACAGACAAGGGCACGATGACTTGGTTGAACATACTTTAAAACCTTAAGTATAGGGGCAGCCTCAGTCAGTTAAGCATTGGACTTCAGCTCAGGTCATGATCACAGGGCTCCTGGGTTCGCATGGACAATGCAAAGCCTGCTTGGGATTCTCTCTCTCTCTCTCTCTCTGCCTCCCTCTCTCTCTCTCTCTCTCTCTGCCTCTCTCTCTCTCTCTCTCTCTCTCTCTCTCCCACTCTCTCTCAAAATAAATAAACTTAAAAAAATTTTAAAAACCTTAATTATAATAGAATTCTGAAGTCAATGAAATCCTCTCTCCTGTATCCTCCTCAAGTCTTTAGACGCTGTTTCTCCTGTGAGGTTTTCTATGCTTTAACTCACAAGGGACTCCAATGGCTGCTGGGTTCTTCATAGCATAATTCTGGTGTTCTGGCAAAGGATTCACTTCTATATTTTAGAGAACCTTGTCTGGTAAACCTGACTTGGTTTCCCCTGATAACTTTCACCCTCATTTTTCTCCCTTAAAAATAGCATTCTCTCGAGTTCTTATTTCATTTTATTATCAAACCACTGTTTTTTTTCCAAAGCCTAGAGATAAAACAATATCAAAAACAACACTGCTAGATTTAATTATTTCATTAGGGAGAGAGCGAGAGAGAGAGAGAGAGAGAGAGAGAGAGAGAGAGAGAGAGAGAGAGAAAGGAAGAAAGGAGGAAAGGAAGGAAGGAAGGAAGGAAGGAAGGAAGGAAGGAAGGAAGGAAGGAAGGAAGGAAGGAACGATTTTCAATGGGACCTCCAACCCCAAAGCTCTTTCTTTAACAATGTTTCATATTTCTGGGGCACCTGGGTGGCCCAGTCAGTTAAGCTTTGGACTTCAGCTCAAGTCATGATCTCAGTTTGTGGGTTTGAACTCCAAGTCAGGCTCTGTGCTGACAGCTCAGAGCCTGGAGCCAGCTTCGGATTCTGTGTCTCCCTCTCTCTCTGCCCACCCCCCTACCACTTGCACTCTGTGTGTCTCTCTCAAAAGTAAACATTTCTTTAAAAAAAGTTTAAAAAATAACGTTTCATTTCTAGTGCAATTAGTTTAATTTTTTATTTCAAACCACTTCTACATTCAGTCCTCTGCTTACTCTGGAAACCCATCCTGTGAAAGAAAGAAAGAGGTGGTGGTAAAACTTTCCAAAAATACACACACACATTACACACAGAGAAAAAACTGTGAAAGTCAGGAGACAAGAGGGCAACTTAAAAATGAGTGCCTTGCTTTTGGTGTTGTAATTCCAAACTTCTGATTTCAGAAGTGTGTGACCAGAAAAATAAAATGCCCATGATAAATTCGGGGCTGGAATAGCTAGACTTACAGCCAGCAAAATAAAGAATAAAAATAATAAAATATAAATGCTCTGATAAAATTACTAAGGATCCCATTTCCATAAGAATAAGCTCCATTTAAGCTGTTCCTAGAGGAAGATCTTTAATTCCCATGTGTTACAAAAGGTCTTAAAGAGTTAAAGCACAGACTAGGAAAACCAGTGTTTAAATAATTTATAGGCAATGACACAGCTGAGGAGGGAAATAAAATTAATAAGTGATAGGAATGAAGGGCTGTCAACACCAACTCCAAATTTCATGCTCCTTGGCTTGATCCCGTATTTTATTTAACACAGATTTCTGCATATGAATAATTTGACTCTTCTTGTGAGGTCTGGTGCTTGAAAATCTAAGGCTAAAGAACCTTGGGCTCTGAGAGAATCTGAGAGAGAAAATGAAGAGGGGTGAGCTGCTGGCCTCACTGGGGGTGGCGGTTTGCAAGTCTTAGCAGGTGTTTACAGTTGCAACTCCTAGTCATGGTCTAAGCGATGTTGTTTCCAAGTGTCCCAAAGGATACTCCTCTGTGCAGTGACGTTTTAGATGTGGCAAAAGCCGAGCTTCTGAGGAAATGTGCTCAATTTCAGTCTGCTTACAAGGATGCTTTCCCTTCACATGTATTTTGGCTTGACTTGATTGCAATTTTGCCTAAGCCAGGTAGTGAGCCAAATCAAACAAAGGAAAACTTTTGAAATGTTCTATTCTAGCTTGTGCCTGATGTTGTTTTCTTCTCTGCTGTTTTGAAACAGGAGCCAGGATGCAAATGGGCTGTGTTGTCTTCTGGGGGGCTGCCCCAGGCCAAATTTTCCCATTAAGCAGGAGCATTCCAGGGATTGTGGGGCCTGAGGCTTATACCATTTGGAGGATTCTCTTTTAAGAGTATGAAATGATGAATTCAAAACTAAGGAGAGGGCTTGGAAGAAGCCCCTGAGAATGAAGGGTTCTAAAGCTTAAGCTTCAATGATTTCACTGTAAACATGCCTCTACTATCCAATGCCCTCCTCCACAGCACATTGAGGCTGGGAAGACCCAGCGCCTGGGGAAAAGCGGGCACTTCCTTCTGCCTACTGGGGGGGGGGTGCCTTTCCTTACTGGTGGTGATAAGAGGAGAGTGCTTCTAGCAGCTAAAAAAAATATAATCTGAATAGTCAAAATGATAATATCAAAGGGAAGTCATGGGCTTTCATTTTCTTAGCAAGGTGAGTGTGTGTGCAGAGACAAGATAGGAGGGAGTAAACTAATCCATTCATTCTGTGAAGCTTATTGTCTCTTAAAGAAAGGAGAGTTTTGCTTTTTTTTCTCTTAATAGTTTCAAGTTTACAAAATAGGTGAAAAACTAGTTCAAAGAGTTTACATATACTTGTCACTCAGTTTTTCCTCATGTTGACATCTGATACAGCCATACACAGCAATTCAAGGAAATTAACATTGATGTTACACTATTATCTAATTGACAGACTACTCATTTTTTGCCAACTGTCACAGGTCACAGGTCCAGAATGTAATTCCGGAACCCACAGTGCATTTACTTGTCAAGTCTCCTTAGTGTCCTGTAATCGTGACATTTCCTCAGTCTTCCTTTGTCTTTATGACCTTGTTATTGGAGAGTACTAGCGAGTTACTTTGTAGAATGGCTCTCAAATTGGGTTTATCAATATCTTCTCATGATTAATTCAGGAGGTGCATTTTCAGAAAGAATGTCATAGAAATGATGTTCTTTTTCTCCTGCATTATATAAAGAGGTATATATATTGATATGTCCTATCATTGGCTGATCATTTGGTTACAGTGACAGTTGGTAGGTTTCTCCACTGTCAAATTACTATTTTCCATTTAATTTTTTTAATATTTCTTTATTTTTGAGAGAGACAGAGCATGAGCTGGGGAGGGGAAGAAAAAAGAGGGAGAAACAGAATCCAAAGCAGTTCCAGGCTTGGAGGTGTCAGCTCAGAGCCCTACAAATGGCGTGAACTCATGAACCATGAGATCGTGACCTGAGCCGAAGTCAGATGCTTAACCAATTGAACCACCCAGACACCCCATTATTTTCCCTTTTAAACTTATACATTCCTTATGGGGAGACACTTTGGGACTATGCAAACATACAGTTTCTCATCATACTTTCACCCACTATTTTTAATTCTTATTGATGAGTTTTGCCTATAACAATTACTGCTGTGGTATTGACCAAATGGTGACTTTCTATTTCTGTTATTCCATCTACATTTATTAATTTGGATACTACTAAAGGAATGAACTGTGCTTCTAGAATAGATACTTTTAAAAGAAAAAAAGTTGGGGCACATAGGTGGCTTAGTTGGTTAAGTGTCTGACTTCGGCTCAGGGCATGATCTCATGGTTTGTGAGTTCAACCCCCGTGTCAGACTCTGTGCTGACCATTCAGAGCCTGGAGGCTGTGTCAGATTCTGTGTCTCCCTCTCTCTCTGCCCCTCCCCCGCTCATGCCTGCCTCTCTCTCTCTCTCTCTCTCTCTCTCTCTCTCTCTCTCTTTCTCTCAAAAGTGAATACACATCCAAAAATACATAAAGAAAAAAATTATAAAAATCGAATTACCCCCAAACTGACATGGTTGATTTATCTATAAAATAGCACCTCTCTGTGCCAACCAATTTTTGATGGTGTGAAAATTCTTTCAACCTTCTGGTGGCATTTCAAGATACTTTAGCAGCTCTGCTGCAATAAAGATGAGGGCATACTCAAAGACAGGACAGGGAAATGTCATCAGTTTCCCTTTAGCAACTATAGTTTAAAATGAGAGAACTTTGAAACAAATGGGTAACTGTTCCTACAAATGACTGTTAAGCAAACTTAGCCAACATGTCTCATGTATGTCTTTTTCTGGTCCCGAATTGAATTCAGCAATGCACCCTGCATTTAGTTGTCATGCCTGGGCTGGGCTGACTCAGTGAAAGGATCAGCATGATGGCCCTGTTTAACAAAAGGCCCCACAGGGTGGCCAACAGGAATACCTCATATCTGATAATCAGCTCTCCCTGTGCTGGGGACCTTCAAGCCTCCTATATTTCTTTTCTGTCCTGGCCCTGCCTCACCTCACCTCACCCTCTCCAGGTCTGTGGAAGATCTAGTTTTTCTCTAGTCTCAGACTGAGGCTGTCCTCTTAAACTTTCATTCTTCAAATCATGCCCTCCCAGTTAGATCAGGACAGACCTCCTCTCTCCCACTGTAATGTGTCCTGATGGCAGATAGGAGCCAGCTCCTAGCCATCTCTGCCCCTTCACATCTACAAACAACAGAGACAAATGCAGAGCTGATCTAACATATCTGCTTTAGACAGAAACTTCACTCACACAAACCACATGAATAAAGATACACTCGGCCAAGAGGAAATGCTGTGAAAGTGAAGGATGGATATTCATTCTAGGAAGAGATGACCAAGCTGTCACCAAGATCGGGGCATGCTCTCACCTGGTACACAAGTCCTCGCCAATCCTTTCTCCCCGCATGTGTAAAGCAGAGGTTTGGGCCCCCATCACACTCTGCTGGAAGGGGCAAGAAAGAGGACTAAGAAGCAAGACATAGGTTAATCACTTCCCAGAGAAATCACTCCAGAATTGACATCCCAACCCGGGAGGAATCCTGATTTATTATGCAGGAAGAAAGCTGGAGACTGACAAAGGAGCTATCTAGACTCATTCTGAGCGCCCATGGGATGGAGAGGTGTTCTGAGGCACACTCCTCAAGTAGGCATGCCTCAGAGGACCAGAAAACCACCTGGAGAGGATTGAGACAGGAAAAAGCTTAGGAGGACAAGGTCAGAGAGTGGCTGGAAAACCATCTTACACAGCTCCCTTACTTTCCAGGTATATACTCTACAAACGCTCTTCAAAATCACTAAAACCCCAGAATAAAACGTCCAATCCCTGGGGCTTTCAGCTGAAATCTTTACTTAAGCATACAATTGCTAAAAAGAAGTCTATTTGTATTTTTTATTATTAGAATCTGAAACCCTCTAAATTATACTTCAATAGGCTGTCAACATTTACTCAAGCTTTGCACCACCAGGTGTGAACCTCACATCCAAAATGAAATGACTGTGTGAAGAGGTGAATCCAACCCACTCTCTAATATGATACCATTGTCCCTCTGACTATCCAACCCAAACTATAAATATTTCATAAAAGAAAATAATTAGAAAGGTAGTTCAGCACCTAAGCTCTGTTACTGGAACTCTGAGCTAAACAATAAATTTATTATTCTTAAATTCATTTTTATTGCCAGAATTTCAAAAACTGTCTAGACTCTACAAGAGCAAAATACTTAAGCAATGCCTTAATGGTTCAACATGTAGGACCCAATTCTTCAAATCCTAGAGTGATCAAGACTATGTTAGGCCCTTAAAGCATTAAATATCCAGATGGTACTTATTTCTTTTTTTTTTCTTACATTTATTTATTTTTTAGAGAGAGAGTAAGACAGAGTGCAAGCAGAGGAGGGGCAGAGAGAGAAGGAGACACAGAATCTGAAGCAGGCTCCAGGCTCTGAGCTGTCAGCACAGAGCCTGACACAGGGCTCGAACCCATGGACTGTGAGATCATGACCTGAGCTGAAGTCAGAAGCCCAACCGACTGAGCCATCCCCAAGATGGTAGTTATTTCAAGATACTCACAAGACACAACCACAAGGGCTGGTGTAGGAGATCTAGATCTTCATTCTGACCAATAGGTGAAAGAATATTCCCATCATCATGCATGAAAGAAAGAACAGAAAATGGAAAAGAAAACAACACAACAGAATTTAAAAACTAGTACGAACAAACCAATCCTAATTTAAAAATAAATTTTTACCTCCAAATTTGTAAATAAACTCCTCAGTAAACTGATTTCCATTTAAAGGGGTTTCCTCAATGTGTATTAGGAATCAGCACAAATTTAAAATTATACAGGGGCTCTCAATCCTTCTCATTAATTCACTTAGACCAAGCATCCATGGACATATCACACTATGGCAGAAACTAAACATCTTTGATCCAAACTGCAAACACTCTAATGAGGTCGGAATGCACCCCTGTGACTCACACCCCTGATGGCTCTACCAACCTATTTTTCCACAAACACCCACTCTGTTCATTAGCTCTGCACTAAAACAGAAGACAAAAAAGCCTGAATCTGTGCTGATTTCCATAGTTGTTATTTAAGTAAATACCATTTTGGTGAATAAAATTAATCTAAATCCACATACACGAAATGACTTCTTTCTCTTCCCTGAAATCTTATTAACATAACGCTGCCAGAAAATTAATCAACACTATACATTTGTTAAATGATTAATAAAAACAGTGATTATTATAATAAATTCCAACTTGAGACTGTTTCTCATTCAAAACAGGTCTCTGAGTTTTGTTTGGATTTTCCTGCCAGCTCTAAAAAAATGTTTATAAATGTGGAGACTGTAAAGCAGCACCTTCCATGCTACCACAGAAGTTAGATAATATTCCACAAAGAGGTGATTTCTACCAACTGGTTTTGGCATTTTTTCCTCTTTTCCCTAAATTAAACTTAATATACACACAAATGGTGCCAAGACTGAAAAAAAAAAAAACTTAGGAAATACAACAACCTTTTCAATAACAAGCTTAACATGGGAAAGGGCTAGGTAGATAATCACAATTTACATCTACATAAATTGCCAGAGTTTTTCAGCTGAATAAATGCTACTCTAGTTCATCATAGAGACCTGCTACAGACAAGGGCCATTTTTTCCTTAGAATGTCAGTTTCTGTGACATAAAGCCACCAGATTTGAATGTTATCCAATAGCATTTTAAAACTTTGTAGAAAGATGCTTTCATCCTTTGTCAGGAAGTCTGTACCACTCATGTTAATGATCACCAGTGGAAAACTAAGGCAATCATATTTTCTTATGGTGAGAAGATTATGGTATAGATGTATCTGTGTGTGTGTGTGCATCTCCATGCCAGAAGCAGACTACAGAGATAAACACTGACATTTCATGAGGATGTGTCAATGGAATTCTAGGAGGTTCTATAGAGTTAGGCTGTACATTGAATGATTTAGCACTTCTTTAGGTTCTATGGAAAGAGGTAGGGATTTTGTGGATTCTAGTACTTCCATGTTAACCTAAAATACACACACACACACACACACACACACACACACACACACACACATAATATGAGGCCCACAAAGATGACCTGGTCATGACATCTGACATTTTAATCATAGTGATTTCCTGTTCCCATGTAATAACTGTGCAACACATTTTAAGCTCACTCAGCAGAGGGAGACAATAAAAGAATAATATCTTAACTGGCCCTTGTGAGTCCCAAGGCTGAGAACAGTAGGTACCAGTGACCCCACTGAGAGTGGTGCTGAACTCAGCATCTAGCAGAGCTAATTCTGCACCCTTACCCTACTGTCCATCCCTAGACTACATAGAAGAGATGGGCAAGGTCGGATGAGGGGCTAGCAGAAAGTTGCAAGCCCAGAAGTGAGGCATTCTTTGCCTATGCTTCTTCCTCCTTTTGGGTGGGGAAGCAGTTCTACAGGAGGAGGGAGAGACGTCCAGTCAGGCAAGTAGGGCCCTCTCACACACGATGCTCAAGAGACTGGAACCTCAGAATTTCCCAGTCACATGCTTATCCACTACAGCATTCTCTCCCCTTTGCCAACTACCCAATCCACTCCCTTGAATTCCAAGTCCTTATTCCTTAAGGAACAGTGAGCAGTTCTTGAGGAAAGAAGAAATTCACTCTCTTCCCTCTCAAATATAATTCATATATCAAGGTTGGCCAGCTGATTTGATGGAGACAAATAACTGTGAAAGACAAAGGCCATCAGAAACCCAGCCCAGACACCAGGCTGCCAGCCACCAAAAGCACAGGAGAAGAGGGTTAGGGACTCCACGATTCCGAAAGAGCTCATTTTCCATGTGACACTTGCTGAGGAAAACTCCAAGAAAGGTCAGTGACAAAGAACCAAATGTGCCAAGTGTGTCATCTGGGCACCATTATCTTCAAGGAAGCAGAAGAATGCATGCCCAGAGAAAGAAGAAAACACTATGACAAACTATGAAGAGCTTATTTTTTAATAATAAAAACATGTGCTTTATCGAAAACACAAAGGGAACTGAATATCTTTCATGTATTAGACAAATACATATGGAAGCCTTTCTCTGGGTCAGACACTGTTGTGGGTGCAAGTAATCCAGGAGCAAACCAGAGGAACAAGATCTCCACTCTTAGAAAGCTGAAATTAAGCAGCAAAAGAAAAAAGCAAATAGGAGATGGTTTCATAGAGTGATGTGTGCTATGCAACATGGCAGAATGATAAAGAGAAACATGGACAAAGGGAAAGCTCTATTTTAGATAATGTAGTCCAAGGCCTCTCTGAGACTGAGTCATTAATTCAAAGATTTGGGACGAATCAAGACAGAGGGCAGAACCCTGGCTGAGTCTGCCATGACAGCCTGCCCACATTCCTATAAACTCTCAAAAAGCGAACAAGACAAATCCTCTGCCTTAAAAGTCTCATGTGTAGCGGGCAACACTGAGCCAGTGACACTGCAAGTGCACACCCAAACACCCAGGCAAACACCAATGGGAAGAGTCCATGACGATCTCTATAAAGTCCCCTTCATAACTGAATGTGACCTTGATGGAAAACTTGGATTTTGCTGCAAGGGAAACAACATTCCAGGGAGAGGACATATAATGAGCAAAGGAATAAGAAAATGTATGACACATCCATGATTCACATTTGCACCCTGTAGAAATTACTCATGACATTTAAGCACTTAATTGTATGTATTTGTTTCATGCTCTCATCCATTGTTATAAGGTTCATTCATTGACAACAGGAAACTTAATCTTTCTGAATCTGAATCTTGAGCTTCTTGTACAAGGTCTGGCACATAGAGTCCATTAATATGGGTTGAATGAATGGGATGAGGAGTAGAGAGACAGGTTAATGACCATTTGTGAAGGTTGGAATAGATGAGACTATGGAATTGGACTTCCTTCTGTAGGCGTGGTGGCCATCAAAGAGTTTACAATCCACAACAAACCTTCAGGATGACAAAAATGAACTTAACCTACCATTGAACCCGGAAGCCTTCCCATATAAAGCCTAGATTGGTAGTGCTGACAGCTGCTGCTGATGTTGTTTAAATGAAGATGTGGCTTTTTGTTTCCTTCACTGAAGAGACATATATTAATTATGGTGATTTTTAAGACATGAAACACGATTTTAAAAGCTTGATAATCACTTCTACTAAAGGTTTCCTGCTGTGATTGTCAAATATAAGTCCTCACCAAATCTCCCCCGCCCTGCCATTACCTCTTCCACATGGAATTAATCAATCCACATGTATCTATTGTCTTCTTCCTCTGTGCACAGCAAGGAGCACTGTGTAAGATAACATATTCTTCACACATCAGTATCATAAAGTCACCTTGGTAAGGGCAAGAAAGTGTATAGCATTTTTGCCCCCACTATAATTTATTATCTAGTCCAACCTTTTCTCAACTCATCTGAAAAACCTAGTTCAATCCAAGTAACTAGGCTGGCTGCTGGAAGAGCACAGATGATAACCTGGGTTTCCCGGCTTCAGGTCATCAGGGTACCACACTTTGCCCTTCTGATTTCCAAGGATGCCTAACACAAGTATTCAACACTTCCAAAACTCAATGCATTCCTTCAGATTAATTAACCCATTCTGTACCCCGCCATTATAACGACTTTCATTTCTAGGTATCCAAGTGTGCCTCTCCAATCTTCACTCCCTTTTCAGGCCTCAGCCAGATGTCAGGGCAGCATGTTCCTGGGAGTGTGGAAGCCATCTAGAGAGCTGGCCCCCTACAGAGGGGCTCTGTTCACCAGCAGGGACTCTCGCACTGCAACAGATGCAACACTTTAGCAGCCAGAAATAACACAGATGTGGCCACACATCTTTAAGCATACAAGACACTGAGATTAGATAGGTGCCTTTATATTAAAAAAAAAAAAAAAAAAAAAAAACAGAGCAGAGACAGTAGAAGCCCAGCTGATAAACTGGATCCATTTATTTAAAAGATCCATCCCAAGTACAGAAAGGAGTAAGTTCAGATATGAACTAGATATTCTTGAGGTTGCCAATCTCACTCATTTCCTGATAAATCCAAAGCACTCAACTTTGTTGGGATTTACAAAGTTTAATAATGTATGCTATATGGGCTTGTCTCCCTTAGAAAAAGAAAATTAGAAGAGGTAACTTAATCATCTTTAATAGTCTAATGAGGTTATCATGAGGAAGATAATGAAAAGTGTTGTCCAGATCAAAGATGCTGAACAAAAATATCAAATCACTGGGAAAAGCAAGAGACTTCAAGAAGCATGGCAAAGGTCCCTTACACTATGCTATTTTTAATTCATGTTACTTACTAATGATCTAATACCACCTCATTTCATAAAACACTCATCTGGAAATCAGAGAGCTAAGACACATAAAGAAGACATCACTGTACACAGAGAAACCAGAAACCCATCAAGAGAGGGGGAAGCCACTGCTCTCTAAAGAGAACCCATGGGACAGGGCTGCATATTCTAGAGAAACTAACAAATGAAAAAGTTCTCCAACAGTTCTACACATTTCCATTTACTATGCACAGAGTTATTTCCTTAAGCAGAATGCATTTATCTCTCCAAGACAGAAAACCATAATTTAATTAAAGTTAAAGTGAAGAACTTAAAGATCTCCCATGTTATTAGATCCTTCTGAAAGAGTTAAACGTTCCCATGCTCAGATCTCCTCTCTTCCTGTGCTTCAAGATAAGTGTTGGGAGATTTATGTGCCATGAATTTCCAATTACCCATCTCCACCAGCTGGGCTGTCAATCACCACTTGTCTTACCCTGGATGTCTTCACCACCCCCATTTCCTTGTTGTGCACACAAAAACAAGCTTACTCTTTCAAAAAGAGCTTACCACCAGGCAGGCATATGCTCATTTTTTATGTCCAGCTTCTGCTGGACAGCATTTCTAACTCAAATCACTGCCATCCCATCGTCCCAACATATTCAAATAAAGCAAGCGTTACCACAGATTGTGAACAATTTAAGATTTCAAAAGAAAATTTACATCATGCATCTTTCCAGCGTCCACTGAAGCAGAATTGATGAGCTCTCAAGAACAATCCACCTCCCCCCTTTGACATCTGGAAGCAGGTGGGAGAATTCTAAATGATAACTACACTCAAACACCAGCAGGACACAGAAAACAGTATGTTTGCAAAGGCATGCTTATATACCCGTTGTGAATTTGGAAGGAAAAAAATAATGGTGGATGCTCTCCACTGCTCTTGGCCATAGGTTTTGTCTAGAGAATAGACATTTAAAAAGTAAAGTATCAAAGAGTCTTTAATAATCTAAAAGGTCTCATTATCAATAATGCCATTAAATATCTGAAAAATAGGGGTGCTTGGGTGGCTCAGCTGGTTAAGTGTCTGACTCTTGATCTCAGCTCTGGTCTTGATCTCAGAGTCATTGGTTCAAGCCCCACATTGGGCTCCACACTGTGCATAAAGTCCACTTACACACACACACACACACACACACACACACACACACACACCTGAAGAATAAATGACAGAGAATAAGTGACAGTTGTCATTCAATGGTCAGGATTACAGTGATGAGTCTTGATGGTAGATTCATTTCTTATGATTGTGTTCCATATACTTCTTTAGTTGATTAACACTGAATACTTACTACATAAAAGGCTCTGTATTACATGTTAAGAGGAATACAAAAATAATAAAAGTCCTCTCCTATAAAAGCTTGTAGAGATACATACATAAATACTTTCAATAAAAGAAAAACTGGAATCAAAATGTCAGCAAAACATGAAAATTCAGGGACAAGATCCTATATCTGGCTGAAGAAGGGAGAGGAATTCAAGGAGAGCTTATGCAGGAGAAGGGTTTGCCAATGATGAAGTACATCCAGTCAACTACTATTTCAGTGCTGTGGACCATCCAGTCTTTGTTTGCTCCTCATACTTGGCTTTGCTTATTTCTAGAGAACAGGCCAGAAGCAAGATCACCAAAATTCAAGCTTCAATTTTGTTGCCTATTTGAAGTCTGGGTAATTTTAAAACATACAGAATCTTTACTTACTAAAACAAAAGCTAGGCATCACTTAGTATGCACTGCCCTGGGTCATTGAGTGGTCTAAATATTTAGCATCAGAAGCACATTCAAATCCAGAAAAGAAGTCAGAATCTTCTTTCTAGGTTTTAAGCCTGGGGAATGCTATGGCCTTGGGGATGTCATTACTCAGGACAGTATGTGTAATGGAGCCACCCCTTAACACACCATCCTAACAAACAGGGAGGTCAGTGGTGAAGTAGAAAAAGCAGGCTAACCACTGAGATCACCTCCATTTCATTCTGGGCTTCAAAACATCTATTAACTATTAACTCGTCCATTTATGCCACTGATTGTTAAAGGCCCTAAGAAATACATAGGCTATGACAAGTTGGACCTGGTAGCACTTAACCAATAGCATATTCTTAAACTTGCTTCCCATCCCTTGGTCATTAAATAGATTGTGGCACCCCAGCATTGCTGGTGCTGTGGTGACGCACTCATGAACCAAGATCTGTGGTTGACCCTCCACTAGATATGCAGTTAGCACAACAAACCAATGTTTAGTGAGCCCACTCTATGTACTTGGTAGGATAAAGTGCTTTGGGCACAGTCTCATTTTAACCATTATGCAATCCTTAAATGCATGTATTATTCCACCATTTCTTAGAGGTAGAAACTAAGCCAGGATAACATTAAGTAACTTGCTTATGCCACATACTTGCTAAGTATAATAGTCAGGATTTGAATTCACTTCTTTCACATCCACAGCCTATGGTCTTAACCACATGCTCTTAGCCACAATTCTGTACTGCTTCCAAAAGACTGCAATTCTGATTTTGTAACTCAGGGAATACTGTCAAAATTGTGGGTCTAGAGCTAAACAAAAATATCTCAACTACATTTATATACTCTGAGTCTGCCCCTGACCATTGAACCAGGAGAACCACTGACATGGCCTCCTCCCTCTACTCCATCTGTCCTAACCCTGCATTTGTCAGGAGCAATTGCACCAAGAAATAGCCAAGCAACCAAAACCTGGAATTGACCTGGTAGGATGGTGGCTCTCAACCATGCCTAGGTGCCACCTTAGAGAGTCTACCAGTCAAGGGTGGGACCTAGATATTTATTAAAATATCTAAAGGGATTCTATTGTGCATCGGTGATTATTATGTTAAAAGAAAAAAGCCAAGGGTTTGAGGCCCCTTCTTCCCACAGGCAGCACAACAGCTGGCTTCATCTCCTGCTTTTGTGGAACACATTAATATATATCCCTGCTGACAATAGACTGCTCTCTCAAGAAAAGAACAATTTCCCAACTGTAACCTAAAATTTAAACAGGAAGAAGAGAAAAAGCCTATTGCTTTTTTTACCTCTACTAGGTAGAAATTTTCAGAAGACCAAAATGTATTTCCAACCAAAATTTAAACAGAAAATAACTCATCATGGTGGGAGATGTTTTTTCCAACTAAGATGCATTTTGCTTGATTCTACATCCATTATTCAGTGAAAGAACTGTTTTTAGATACTGACCAGTCCAGGATTGCAAATATGCAACACTACTGTCCATTGCTCAACTCTCTGCCCCTAGCCCATAGTGGCACCACTACTCTAGCACAGTCTCCTGGCTAAGTCTGAAGGCAGCCTTAGACTGTAATGTATGTAGGGTGACTGGATGGCTCAGTTGGTTAAGCATCCAACTTTGGCTCAGGTCATGATCTTCCAGTCCATGCATTCAAGCTCCGCATCCAGCTCTGAGCTAACAGCCAAGGGCTTGGAGCCTGCTTCGAATTCTGGGTCTCCCTCTCTCTCTGTCCCTCCCCTGTTCACGCTCTGTCTCTCACTCAAAATTACATAGAAAAACAAAACAAACAAACAAAAGAAACTTTTAATGTAGGTATTGCTAACCGCTTTGGAACCAAGGTAATGTATGAGCTGAACAGTATTTTCCATCTCTGAGCTAGCCTACACACATCTCCAAATGAAGAATTATTTTATCCTACCTTGTATCCACTAGGTCCACCTAGGAGAGTTTATGTCAAGTAGTAAATGCTCAGTAAATGTGAGTTGAATGAGTAAATGGCACAGTGACAGAAAAAATGCACTTTACAGAAAATCTCCAGCACTGTGATGTTCTTTTCTTAGCAAACAAGATTTCAGGTTTGCTTCTGACAAGGTGATCAGAAAGACCTTGAAAGAAGAAACCATGCCTCTGGCCCCTGAATAAAGCAAGCAAACTAAACTATGAGGGATCAATAGGGATTGATAGAGCTTACGCAAACTCTGCTAAATATGTGAACTTAGAAGAGAGATAGAGACAGGAGTACATGCCTAAAATTAACATCACCATGACCATTAGACTCTGCATTTTATTTATTCATATTTCACTTTTCCAAAACTGGGAGGGAGAAGTATAACATAGAGAGTTTGTATGATTTTCAAAATTTCACATAATCCAGCAAGATGATGTTAAATAGAATAAAATAAGAAAAAAGCCAAAAACAAAAAAAAAAAGTTCCATTTCTTTGTGCTAGTGATAGACAGCAACATAGAATCAACCCTTGATTGCTATACCCTCTTCTTCCTAAGATCTACTTGTCTCTCCAGGTATAATTTACAAACCCCTTCCCAATAGATGCTCTACCTAATATATAGTCCCATGCGGGTTCACACTTAATTCTACTATAGCATGATGTGGCAATTGCTTATGGATATCGTGTCATCCCTTACACCCCTTAGCACAACAGCGGTAGGTCCCTAATAATGTTTGTCCAATAGGTGTTATGTACTGAATGCTGTATTTCCTCGAATTTATATGGTGAAGCCCTAATCCTCAGTGTGGCCACATTTGGAGATGGAGCCTAAAAGGAAGTAAATAAGGTTAAATGAGATCATAAGGGTGGGGCCCTGTGCAGTAGAATTAGTGTCCTTATAAGAAGTAACACCAGGGAACTCACAATTTCCCTCCCCTCACCCTTGTGTCTTCTCCATGTACACTCATCAAGAAAAGGCCCAGTGAGAACAAAAGAAAAAGCAACCATCTGCAAGCAAGTAAAATGGCTCTCACCAGAAACTGATTTATCTAAAACCTTCATCTTGACTTCTAGCTCTCTAGACATGTGAGAAAACTAATTTCTGTTGTCTATGGTATTCTGTTACGACAGCCCAAGCTGAGACAGCAAGAAGCTGATGAACATAATAACGTCATAGAAAACTACTTCCTTAGAAATTTGGATCTCTATCCAACTATGTACTTCGAAGTTAAGAGGCTGTGGTTAAGCTGATTAAGTGTCCAACTCTTGATTTTGGCTCAGGTCATGATCTCACAGTTTGTGACACGTGCACCGACAGCGTGGAGCCTGCTTGGGACTCTCTCCCTCTCTCTTGACCCCCTCCCCTTAAAATAAATAACTAAACTTAAAAACAAGAAAAAGAAGTAAGTGGCTATAGCCCAGTGCCTCATTTCCTCATCTCTAACATGGACAAAAGAGAATCTCCTTTATTTACTGTTAGTAACACTACAAGAATCAAAGAACTTCTGAAGGATTAAACAGCTATATGAGCACAGGGCTGTGTGGCATTATTGGTATAAACAGAGCTGGGGTTCTCTCCTACATGCTCTGATACTGAGTCTCCAGTGGCTGTGAGCACTAGAGTGGGTCCCCTTCCTCTTCCTCAGGCTTCTCTCTACCCACACAGCCATCATTTCTTTCCCAAGAACTATAAATGGTTTAATAACCAGGTTCTTCATTTTTCCACATTTTAAAAAGTAATTGACATATATTACTTTATAAATTTAAGGCATACAGCATGAAGATTTGATGTACATATATTGTGAAATTGTCACAAAGGTTCACCTAACATTCATCTTCTCATACATATAAAAATAAAAAGAAAACTAAGAGGAAAAAAAAGAAATTTTCTCCTTGTAATAAGAACTCACAGGATTTACACTCCTAACAACTTCCCTATATATCTTACATCAATATTAACTATAGTCATCATATTGTACATTACATCTCTTGTATTTACTTATTTATTGTATAAGTAGAAGTTTGTACCTTTGACCCTCCCACCCATTCTCTGCCTCTAGCAACCAGAGTCTGATCTCTAATTTTGTCTATGAGTTTGGTCTTTTCCTTTTTTAGATTCTACATACAAATAAGATCATATAGTATTTGTTTTCATCAGACTTACTTCATTTAGCATAATGCCTTTGGGGTCCATACATATTGTCACATATAGTAGTATTTCCCTGGGTTTTTTTTTTTAATGGCTAAATAGCATTCCAGTGTGCATGTGCGTGTGTGTCAATTTCCTTATCTGTTCATTCACTGAGGACATCTAGGTTGTTTCTATGTCTTGGCTACTGTAAATAATGCTGCCATGAACTTGGGAGTCCAGATGTCTTTTAGTGTTTCATTTCCTCTGTATATAGTCCAGAAGTGGAAATCCTAGAGAATATGGTGGTTCTGTTTTCAATGTTTTAAGGATCTTCCATACAGTTTTCCTTTGTGGCTGTCCCAATTTATAAATCCACCAACAATGTAGTACAAGTTTCCCTTTTCTCCACCAGCACTTATTATCTCTTGATTTTTTTGATGATGGCTATTCTAACAGGTGTGAAGTTGTATCTCATTATGTTTTTAATTTCATTTTTGTAATGACTAGTGACATTCAGCATCTTTTCATGTATCTATTGGTCTTTTGTGTACCTACTTTGGAGAAATGTCTATTCAGGTCCTTTGCCTCTTTTTAAAAAAAATTTCTTTTCTTTTCTTTTGATTTTTAGTAGGTTCCATGTCTAATGTGGAACTTGAACTCACAACCCTGAGATTAAGAGTCACACGCTCTACCAACTGAGCCAGTCAGACATCTGCCCATTTTTTTAATTAAGTTGTTTTATTTTGCTGTTCAATTGTATGAGCTCTTTATATGTTTTGGATCGTAACCTAACTGTCAAATTATCCCAAGGGTTAATTTTTTATTTTGTTGTTTGGGCTTTAGGAGTCATATACAGAAAAATCATTACTAAGACCCAGGTCGAGGAGCTTTATTCCTTCATTTTCTTCTGAAAACTTCATGGTTTCAGGTCTTACATTTAAGTCTTTAATCCATTTTGAGTTAATTTTGTTAGTGGCATAAGATATTGTTCCTGTTCCATTCTTTTACATATGAATATCTAATGATCCCAGCATTATTCATTGAAGAGACTATCTTTTCTCCATTGATTATTCTTGCCTCCCTGGTCAAAATTAGCTGACCTTACATGCTTCAGTTTATTTCTGGTCTCTCCATTCTGTTCCATTGGTCTATGTGTCTGTTTTTATGCCAGTGCCATATAGTTTTGATGACTAAAGCTTTATAGTAAACCTCGAAATCAGGAAGTATGATGCCTCCTGCCTTGTTCTTCTTTCTCAGGATTGATCTGGCTATTCAGGGTCTGTTGTGGTTCCATACAAATTCTAGGAGTGTTTTTCCTGATTCTGTAAAAATTGCCATTGGAATCTTAATAGGGATTGCATTGAATCTATAGATGGCTTTTGGTAGCGTTGACATTATAACAATATGAACCCTTCAAATGCCTGAACAAAGGATACCATTTATTTATATGTGTCATCTTTGATTTCTTTCATCTTTGTCTTATAGTTTATAGAGATCTTTCACTTCCTTACTTTACTTCTCAGTATTTTTTATGCTACTGTAAATGAGATCTAGTTCTTTATTTCTCTTTCAGAAAATTCATTTTTAATGTACAGAAAAACTACTGATTTTTGTATGTTAATTTTGTACCCTATAATTAATTCAATTCATTGAATAGATTTAACAGTTTTTGGTGGAGTGTTTAAGATTCTCTATATATAAAAGCATGCCATCTACAAATAGAGACAACTTTATTTCTTCCTTCCCAATTCTGATACCTCTTATTTCTTATTCTTGCCTGATTGCTCTAGCTAGGACCTCCAGTACTATGTTGAATAAAAGCATTGAGAAGGGGTATCTTTGTCTTCATCCTGATCTTAGGGGAAAAGTTTTCAATCTTTCAACACTGTGTATGATGTTAGCTGTTGGCTTCTCATATATGCTTTTAATTATGTTGAGGTGTATTCTTTCAATAAGTAATTTGAGCTTTAATAATAAATGGATGTTGAATTTTATCAAGTGCTTTCTCTGAATCACTTGGGATGATCACATGATTCCTTTCTTTCATAATGTGATTGATTTATGTATGTTGAACCAACTTTGCATCTCCAGAATAAAGCCTACTTAACCACAGTGAATGATCCTTTGAATGTGCTGAATGCTGTTTGCTACTATTTTATTGAGAAATTTGCATCTATATTCATCAGGAGTATTGGCCTGTAGTTTTCTTTTCTGATAATGTCCTTTTCTGATTTTACAATCAGGATAATGCTGGCTTTGTAAAATAAGTTTGGGAGTGTTCCTTTCTCCTTGATTCTGTTGAAGTATTTGAGAAAGATTGATGTTAATTCTTTAAATGTTTGGCAAAATTTATTAATGAAGCCATCTGGTCCTGGGATTTTTTTTTTAATTGGGGGATTTTTACTTACTGACTCAATCTCCTTACTAGTGATTGATCTAATCATATTTTCTTTTTCTTTCTGATTCAGTCTTGGTAGTTGTATGTTTCCAATTATTTTTCCATTTCTTCTAGGTTGTCTAGTTTGTCATCATCATAGTAGTCTCTTATGATCCTTTGAATATCTGTGATATTAATTCTAATGTCTGCTTTTTCATTTATAATTTTGTTAATTTGAGCCCTTTCTCCTTTTTCTTTGGCTAGCCCAGCTAAGCATTTGTCAATTTTGTTTACCATTTCCAAGGATCAACTCTAGAGGTGTCTGGGTGGCTCAGTCAGTTAACCATCCAACTGCAGATCAGGTCATGATCTCACAGTTCATGGGTTCAAGCCCCATGTCAGGATCTGTGCTGATAGCTCAGAGCCTGGAGTCCAATTCAGATTCTGTATCTTCCTCTCTATCTCTCCCCTGCTCATGTTCTGATTCTTTTTCTCTCAAAAGTAAATAAACATCTATTAAATGTTTTTAAATTCAAAGAATCAACTCTTAGTTTGGTTAATCTATCTATTGTCTTTCTGTTCTCTATTTCATTCATTTCTGCTCTACTTTTTATTACTTCCTTTCTTCTGACAACTTTGGGCTCAGTTTGTTCTACTTTCTCTAGTTCCTAAAGCATAGAGTTAAGGTGGTTATTTGCGAACCTTTCCTTGCTTCTTAATGTAGGCATTTGTTGCTATGAACATCCCTCTAAAAACTGCTTTTGCTGCATCCCTTAAGTTCTAGCTTATTGTATCTCCACTTGTATTTCAAGAAATATTTTTATTTCTATGCTAGCTTCTTCTTTGATCCATGGGTTGTTCAGAAGAATATTGTTTAATTTCCATGCTTTGGTGAATTTTCTAGGTTTCCTTTTGCTGATTTCTAGTTTCATACCACTGTAGTCAGAGAAGACACTTGGTATGATTTCAGTCTTCTTGACTTTGCTAAAACCTGTTTTGTGGTCTAACATATGATAACCTGGAAAAATATTCCATGTGCATTTGAGAAGAATATGTATTCTGTTGCTAGATAGAATCTTCTGCAAATGCCTATTAAGTCCATTTGGTCAACAGTGTTGTTCAAATCCAGTTTCCTTATTAATTCACTCTCTGGATTATCTATCAATTGTTGAGAGCAGAGTATTAAAGTTCTAAACTATTATTGTATTACTGCTTATTTCTCTTTATAAAGTTTTTGCTTTATATATTTAGGTGCTCTGGTGGTGAATGCAAAGATATTTACAACTGTTGTATCTTCTTGATGTGTTGACATCTATATATCATTACATAATAATCTTTTTCTCTTCTTTACCACTTTTAGGTTAAAGTCTATTTTTGTCTGATATAAGTATAGCTACCCCTGCTTTTCTTTGGTTACCATTTATTTGAAAAAATTTTTCATCCCTTTACTCTCAGTCTATGTGTGTCTTTAAGACTAAAGTGAGTCTCTGTAGGCTGAATATCATTGGATTTTGATTTTTAAATATATTCAGCCATTCTTTAATTAGTAATTTATGTTTGAAGTAATTATTGATAGGTAAGTACTTACTGTTGTCATTTGTAAATTTTTTTTCTGGTCATTCTGTAGACTCACCGTTTCGTGTTTCTTATCCTGATGTCTCTATGGGTATCCGTATGCATTGACTTCTTTATCATATTCTTTTCTGTAATTACTACAGGATTCTCCCTTGTGGAAAAGCCGTAAGGCTTACAAAAAATATCTTAAGTTTATAACATCCTATTTTAAACTAGTAACAACTTAACTTCAATAGAATTCATAAACTTTATACTTTTGCTTCTTTTCTTCCTCACATTCCTAAAATTTACATTTTTACATTGTATATTTAATAGCAGATTACTGTAGTTATGGTTATTTTTGCCATTTTTCCCATTTTTAAACCAGAGTTGTAAGTAAATTATGCACCATTACTGCCATATTGCAGAATCTAACTATGACTATATGTTTACCATTGCCAGTGAGACTTACACTACTTTTAAAAAATTTTTATGATATTAGCTAGTGCTCTTTACTTCCACTCCAAGAATTGGCTTTAGCATTTCTTGTAAGGCAGGTCTGTGGTAATAAACTCCCTCAGCTCCTGTCTGTTTAGGGAAGTCTTTATCCCTCCATTTCTGAAGGACAGCTTCACCAAATGTTGAATTCTTGGTTGCAATTATTTTTTTTCAATATTTTGAATATGTCATCCATTCTCTCCTGGCCTAAAAAGTTTCTGTTGAGAAATCCACCAGTATTCTTATGGGGATTCTCACATACATAACTTCTCTTTTGTCTTCCTGTTCTTACAATTATCTTTGAGTTTTGATGATTGAATTATAATGTGTTTGGCATAGCCGTTTTCAGGATCAATCTACTTGGCATCCTTTGGGCTAATGGATAAGGGTTTCCATGTTGATATGCTTTACATATTTCTGTCCCTTTTCTTCCTCTTCTTTTCCTGCAATTCCCATAACACAAATATTGTTTCTTTTCACTGTGTCCCATAATTCCTATAGGCTTTCTTCACTTTTTTTTTTAAGTTTGTTCATTCTGAGAGACAGAATGTACAAGCAGGGAATAGGCAGAAAGAGAGAGGAAGAGAGAGAGAACCCTGAGCAGGTCTGCACTGTCAGCACCGAGCCTGATGTTGGGCTTAAACCCACAAACTGTGAGATCATGACCTGAGACGAAGTCAAGAGATAGACCCTCAACTGACTGAGTCACCCAGGTGCCCCACTTCACTCTTTTTTGTTCTTTCTTCTTTTTGTTTCTCTAAGTGTAATGAGTCCTCTAAGGGTTATTTCTAATGTCTTATCCTCCAGGTCACCAAATCTTTTTCTGCTTAATTGAGTCTACCTTTGAAACTCTACTGAATTCTTCAGTTCATTTACTGTATTTCTCAACTCTAGGATTTCCTTTTTAGTGTTTGTTTGCTTGATGGTTGCTAGTTCCTTGTCAAACTTCTTGTTTTATTCATGCATTGTTTTCCTAATTTCACTTAGTTATCTGTTTCCTTGTAGTCCATTAAATTTCCTTTAGGGGATTATTTTGAATTATTTGATCTCCATTTTTAAAGGTTAGTTATTGGAGTTTTATTAGCTTCTTTTGGTGGTGTCACATTTACCTAATTTTTTGTGATTATTGACTTCTTATATTGATATGTGCACATTTGAGTAATTAGACTCTTCTTTCAGACTTTGTAGGTTTGGTTTGGCAGAGACAACTTTTCACCAGTCAACCCAGTTTGGGTTTCTCAGTGTGTCTGTTGATAATGTCTTTGGGACATGCCACTATGGTCTATTTTGGGGTGAGACAACTGTTTGAACTCTCAGGATGGGGATGGGGGAGTGCACATCTGGCTGAGAACAGCTAGTTGGATAGGAATGCTGTCTTGGTTCCCTACTCAACTGAGGCTGTAGGATGGGCTCGGCAGTAGGATGGATTCTCTGGTCAGGCTTACTAGATGGTCAGAACTGAGAACTATATTTAGTAATAGTTGGCAGGCAACAGGATGGGACCAAAGCCCCTTTGGGAGCCCAAATCAGGCCAGATTGTGCACTTAATTAGGGAATTAAGTGCAGATGAGGCCACTGATTTTGCTTTCCAGATGAGGGAAGCCATGAGTTTTACTCCCTGTTCAAGTGCCTCTGTACATAAGTCTATGAATGGGCAGTTTCCCATGTGCTCTGGTTAGGTTCTCGGGTCAGACAGGATGCATTCAGCAATGACTGGAGCTATGGATTAGAATCCCTGCCCTGGTGCAGTTAGAGAAGCCACTCTAAAGCCAGTAAAGGTCAAGTTAATCCATACCTCAAGTTCCTTGGCTGAACAGCGGCACTGGCATGGCTTTGCAAGATATCAATTCTGCCTTCCCTTCTCTGGGCTTAAGCACAGACAGACTGCACAGCATCTAGGAGTTGTCATCAGCCTTCCGGTCAGATGGGGCTTGAAAACATTCTCCACACAAGGTAGGGCTATGTCTCAGGGTCTCTGCCTAGGAGGGAAAAGGAAGGGCCACTCCAGGCTACTCTCAATTTCCCAAAAAAGGCTCTTTGGTTGGGAGGGAACGGGAGCTACCCACAGCCATGGCTATGAATTAATCCCCTTGCTTGGGCATAGAACAGGAATCACCAACCCTGGTATCAACTTGGCTCTGGGGATGATCAGCACTGCCCACCTACCTCTCAGCTGAATCATCAGGGTCACACAGTTTCAAGGAGTTATCACCAATCTTTCTGGTAAGATGGGACTGGTAGACACTCACCACAGGGAGTAGGGCTCTGATTCAGCTCCTTGTCTGGGTGTGGACAAACCAAGATGTAGGGCTAGTAAAAGTCATTAAGGATCAGAATCACACAGGTCTGCACACTACCACATTCCCTGGTCAGAGTGAGCCCCCAATTTGGTTCTGCAAATGAACAAAGTCACTGGTTGGAATTACTGCTTGGGTACTTCAGGCATGAAATCAGATTGCCAAGATCCAAGTGCTGGTTGTTGTAAGCCTCTCCCCACTTCTCTGTCACAGTCAGATTCCCAGTGGTTGTTCCTAGAGATTTCCCTGCAATCTGCATGGTGTAAGATCAGAGTAGTGGCTCCCACAAAGCAAACCCATTGCTGGGGGACAGGGGTTGGTTGTCCCCTGGGTTCTCATTTCTCACTGGAGGAGCTGGAGGTTCAGGGGGGGATCTCTTTGGAAGGTGCTGCACTGGTCTGGGGGTGGGGCAATGTGGTCAACATGAAGCTGCTTCTCTTCACCTCCTAATGCACTCAGGCGGTGCTGCAGACTCACCCCATGCTCCAGGATTCTCTCAATGACATATTATTCCTGAATTCTTGTTCTTGTTAGTTGTTCATAAGATGGGGAATGAAGTCAGGAACAGTGTAGTTCACCATTTGGGTGACATCACTCTCCAGCCATTACTTTTTAATTGTTCAATTAAGAAAACTGATAGCTAATATGTTAAGTAAAAGGGTATGTACTATATATTCAAATTTGATAAGGAAAATAATTTTGTAGCATCTCAGTCTCCACTTCTAAATGATAACAGTGGTTATATCAGGGTCAGGTGGTTATGTGGAGAATTAAAATCAGCTTCATCCTTTCTGAATTTTCAACAAATAATTGCATTACTTTTGAATTAAGGGAAAGAAAAATAAACATGGAGTAAAGGTTCTTGACATTCCAAAAGACAAGACCAATATCTGCCCAGCAACTTCCCAGCTGCAAGAACAGAGAAGACGGTAGGACCTGATGTGAGTGGAAGCCCTCACCCTTCCTCCAAGGCCTTACCCTCATCTCTGCTCTCCATTCCCACCCTCTCTCAGAAGATCAGAAAGGTCCTGGGAAATCACCTGCCACAGTTCCCAAAGTGCTATTCTCTTTCGTCAGTTCAGGTCACTGGAAACTGATTTCACCCAGAAGAATTGAGGACGTTCCAGACCCATCATTGTGTCCTTCTTAAAATACCTCTGATTTCGGAGTAGGGTAGAAAATGCCAGCCTGTGCACAAACCATGCATCTAATCCATTGCCAGGTATGCAGAGGCTCTCCATAAATTCTGATTCCCATCCTTCCTACTGTCTCCCTGTCAATAATTGTTTACTTATTTATTTTGAGAGAGAAAGTGAGGGCAATCAGGGGAGGGACCCAGAGAAAGGGAGAGAGAATCCCAAGCAGTCTCTGCACTGCGAGCACAGAGCCTGATGCACCGCTTGATTCCACAAACCATGAGATCATGACTTGAACTGATATCAAGAGTCAGACACTCAACTGAATGAGCCCCCCAGGCACCCCTATATGTCTCTTTAAAATTAAAGTGTACATAGATATTTGTCACATGTAGTACAGCCTAAAATCTTTTATACCCAAAGATATGCATGGACATAAACTGGGCTTGCTTAATAAATACTGCAACATCTCCATTCTGTGTTTTAAAACTATGCATGCTAATTTTCTAGAAGGCAGAAGGCAAGTGTCACACAAATTAAATTTCCTCCTCACAGACAAAAGCAGCTGTCTCACCTCACTTACCATCCCCACGGTCATGTTCAACAGCCCTAGCTCTAATACTACCACTGGAGGTATGTTTAAAATTTGAGGGAAAATACAGTACTGGACATCTGGATTCATTAAAAAATAACCTAATCCCCTCTCTCCATAAGGAAAATATTCATAAACCCATATGATATAGTCATACATGTATGCTAAACATACACACTTAGCATATTTTAAAAATTATTCTTCTGTTTATTATTAATATAAAAATATGTTTAACCAACAGTCTCTGCTTTGATTACAGGCCATCAATATCTATTCATAAATACACTTGTTTGGGTTTCACATCCATGCTGAAATTCTGCCTTGTAATAAACAAGACAGATTAAAAGTTGGACCAAACTTTCATATGATAGCATCCACATAAAGTATTACTTACATAAATTGATATTTTGCTTCAGGGAATAAGCTGTAAACAAAGAAGCAAACCATGCTACTGCTTTTTTTAAAATTTTTTTAAAGTTTGTTTATTTTTGAGAGAGAGAAAGAGCACAAACAAAGGAGGGGCAGAGAGAGAGAGACACAGAATTTGAACTAGGCTCCACGCTCTGAGCTTTCAGCACAGAGCTGGCATGGGGCTGGAACTAATGAACCTCAAGATCATGACCTGAGCCAAATCATACTACTGTTAACTGCCCCTTCCTTCCTCTTGAAAAGATAATTGCAATTTTTTTAATTTTTAAATTTTTTTTGTTTTTTATTTATTTTTGAGAGACAGTGCAAGCCGGGGAGGGTCAGAGAGAGAGGGAGACA